>NC_065445.1:68853857-69159633 GCF_917563875.1 Diabrotica virgifera virgifera | reverse complement strand
GTCTCCGTGCTTACAAAGCCGGAAATACGGGATGCAACTAGAAAGCAGTTTCTTAACGAAAAGTCTTAGATATTAGAGAGTTAATTATTGCCAACGTCTTTTAAGTCGGCCTGTAATAAAAGATCCTTTATTTTGACATATAAGCATGCGCAGTATTGCGTCTTTTATTTTTGTTCTTTAATAAAAGCCTGTATTTAAGGAAAATTAGAGGACACCCTTCTTTTAATAAAAGTTCCTTTATTTTGACATAACGTGTCAAAAATGTGAAGAAAGGTCTAACTTCACTTGTATTTTGAATTTATCTTGTCACTTCTTTGGATTGATAATATTTATGTTTTGTGGAATTGATGTTTGATTTTGATTAAACTTTCAACATTAAAGTTGTATGTTGGGTTTTATTTATTAAAAAGAACTCTAAGTAATATTCTCAGATATAGATTATTGATGTTTTGACCCAAAGGAATATAAAAAGGAACATTTTATTGAAGCTTGAGTGATTACAAAAAGTTGTAAAAAGGAATATTATGTAAATAATTTTAAAGTGTTACTAATTACAATGATCAGACATAGAATATCATTAACTCATTTAAACTCAATATATTTTACATTTTTGTATAGAAATAAATATTTATTATAGATATAAGAGGTAATTTCGATAAATTATAATAAAGGTTAGGATTTGTTAAAATTCTAGATTCAAAATAGAGTTCAATTCAAAATTCAACACATATAATATAACAACAGGTTAACAAAATAAAACAAAGGTTAAAGTATTTATTTTTGAAAATTTAATCTTTTATAGATTAGAATCTATAAAGTTTTGAATCACAAGTATTAATACACTTTCATTTTCATGCCATCTTTTTCTTTTGGTTCCTATCCGTTTCGAATGTTAAAAATCATATTAGCAATCATAACCTTGCTAGCTGCGATTCGAAACAGTTATATTCTTCCTCTACTGGGTCTTCGCTTACCTTTGACTGTACCTTGCAATATGTACTGCAGCAGGGAGTAACGGTGCTGATTTCTCATATGTGTCCCAGATACTGCAGTTTTATGCGTTTAATGGTAAACACAATCTCCAATTCTTTCTTCATTCCTCTTAGAACCTCCTTGTTCGTGATCCATTTCATGCCATCAGTATTTGTTAATTTAAACACTGCCAAAAAAATTAATAAAAAACCACCATAAAGCTTAATTTTTCTACTATATTTTTGTCTATCGGGATATTATATCAATTATTGGGAAGTTTATATAACAGTATCCTTAGTATCTGTCTTTTCAGCTCCGGATAACTAGTTAACGGGAAGTTTGTCTCTGTCAGATATCTATTAGTATCTAATCTGTCAGATAAACTTCCTGATAACTAGTTATCCAGAGGTGAACAGAGATGGCCATAATGGATCGTAATGAACATATTTTAAACGATAAAAGATCAAACACCAATAGCATGTATATATTTATAAATTTATTATTTAAAACCTGCTAATGATCATAAAATACTTAAAATCAGTCACCAATATATTTATATTTATTTATACATTTATTAACAAACTGCAGTCCAATAAAAATAAAATTAGTTTAAGCTAGCTTTAAATGTCGAACAATATTTTTAAACAAACACGCATACAATTTAGTTGCATTACATTAGCTCCTGGTTGAAAATGTACTGCCACAGCTTCTAATATATCAACAGCACACTCATTTGCCAGTATTTCAACGTTTTCTCTATTATCTACTGCAATATTATGTAAAACTGAACAAGCTGATATTATTCTTTGAACAAAAGGTAACTTGCATCTCATTACTTATGTTAAAATGGGAAATCTTTTCAAAATACCAAATGTCCTTTCAATAACAATTCTTGAAGGGATTTGTGATTGATTATAAAACACAACTTCTGTCTGAATATTCTGCAATTGTGTCATTAGGTAGTTGTAGTTGAGGACTAAATATCCACTATTCCCTAATAATATATTCTCCAGAAATTCCCCATTTTATATACCCATAATGCAAAAGTATTTAAAAACTGCTAAAATAGTATTTCCAATTGCACTTCCATATTATTGAACGATGAGTATTATGGGATATAATATTATGTTGTTCTCTAAATATCTTTAAATGACAAAATAATTAAATTTAACGTTTTACTCTTTTCAATTACATATCTTATTTTAATTTTTATCAACAAATGGAATTTTATAGGTTATTTTTATATTTACAAAAATATTTCATGTCATTTGTCAAAATAAAAGATTCTTTAACTGCGTTTGCAATACCACTCTTTTAGACCCGTCCTGTATTTGTCCTTTATTAAAGTATCCTGTAATAAAGGATCCTTTATTTGCCGGTGGCAATAACTCTCTATTGTTTATTATTTTTATTGTTTAATTGTAGTAAACTTTGAATCTCGGACTTTTCGTTTTCCTTTTTTTAAATAAATTGTGCTTTTTGGTATACCATAGTATTTACAGTGTAACACTTTATATCTTGAAAATATCACAGTTGAGAAAATTAAGAAAGTAAATATTTGACAATAATTCATTTTAGACCAGTAAAGTAAACTATGATTAAATATACACTAAAAGAAAGATAGCCTGGTCATGGTTAAGTATTTAAAAATTGCATTAATTTTTGCTCTCACTAGTTAATGGTCTGTATCACCATCTATCCCCCTGAGGCATTTTCCATCCAGAACATTACTTGAATCGTTTATTTCAGAAAGGGGTCAAGTCACAAGTATCTACTTTTGAGAAAATCAAGTTTACACACTGTTTACATTCAACTAACAATCACTTTATATAAAATAAAAATTCTACATACATACACATAAAAAAACAACCTGGAGTATTTGTCAAAAAGTGTTGTATTTTTTAAAAAATGTATCCTGTTAATTTGTTTAAGAAAAAAATTAATTTTTTGCACTCATTTTGTCAAGATTTGTCACTTGACCCTACTTCCATGTCTAGCATTGACAATAATTATTATGTGGTGAATTTGGTTCAATGTGGAGCTGTCATTAGAGACCCAAGTCTGTTTATGAATGTTTTTATGTTGGAACAGTAGACTTTACAAGCCAATTGTTAGCCGATGCTAACTCTATGAGCCTTTGCCCATTATTATTTGAGATATTGTGGAAGCTGTGTTGTCTTATTGTAAAGGCTGTATGACACTATACATTTTCTTGTATCATTTCTAATATCGTTTCTGATATGTCAAAAAAATGCATAGTGTCATACACAGATACAAGAAACGATATCAGAAACGATACAAGAATTTGAGTCAGACACAGATTCTTGTACAAGAACTGCGCCAATTTCTGCGCAAAGAGCAAAAAACGTAAAACCTGCTGGTAAAACATCTAAAATGTCATAATTACTTTACTCATAATGGCGGCTGAAATGAAAATGGGATCATGTATTGATGAATTTATTTGTGTTTTTGTAGGTATTATTTATAAATCTTTTATTGATACTTAATATACCGTTTGGTATGGACTACTGTTCTACTAATAACCATATATTTAGCTCCTAGTAAAGTTCAAACTATAAATTTAGGTTTCATAGTGCATAATTTTTTAATAGACGAAAATACAATAGTTCCTAATTTGGATCAAACTGAAGATAATTCTAAAGGCCGCGTCCCACCATCAAATAATTTGATCAAACTGGTTTGAGCAAACTGAAAGTGACAGTTAGTGACGTCACATCCTGAGTGTTCATTGTGGATAATAATGAAAAATTTTAATTTTAAATAAAGTACAAACAAGTTAGACAACTCAATACAAAAAATTTGATCAAACTAGACTGATAGTGAGAGCACAGATTTTTAGAAATTCAAAAAAACTGCAATTGTGACGTCACTTTGACGTACTTCCGGAGTTTGCTCAAACTGTTTGATCAAATTATTTGATGGTGAGACGCGGCCTTTATGCAAATATTTTAGCACAAATATCAAAACAAAATAAAAACACAAATAATCAACCTCAAACAGTCAACGTAAAATTCTGGTTAACATTAAAATGTTAATTAAAAGTTTTAAATTAAAATTTTATAAAATCTTTAAAATCAGCTGGTAGCTGTAGATGCAGTACTACCATAACGTGACACGTGACACAAGGTGACAAACAAAATTTCGACCAATCACGTGCCGAATTTCATACAATTTTCGATACAAGAACTTGCATAGTGTCATACAGGGCACAAATTTACGTACAAGAAATGATACAAGAAAATGTATACAAGAAACGATATCAGAAACGATATTAGAAATGATACAAGAAAATGCATAGTGTCATACAGCCTTAAGTCTTAGGGTAAGCTCTTGTCAACTTTTGCGTTGAAGTCTCCACACATTATTTGACTGTCTTGTTTGGTAATTCTCCAGGGTTCTTTTTGAGTTGTTCAGTTGTTTGTGTCCTCTTTATCTTATGTTGGAGCATTTGCAGATATGAGATATTTTACCATTTTCCTTTCATAACACAGTCTCTCACTGATGGACGTAAAACTTATATGTTTAAGTATTCTTCTTTGGCATAGAAACCTATGCCAAACTCGTATTTCTTTTTGTGGTTTCCACTGTAGAAAATGACTGCCTTGTCTGTGTATTCTTATGTTTCCAGTGTCTAGCCACCTTAAGTTGTGCTCACTACGGAGAGCAATGGATTGTATCCTCGCTCCGACCCTTGCTCCATGGTATTTATATTCGTTATATTCGTGAATTCTCGCATTTAAAATAATGTATTTACTTTACATAGCGATCGATAATATAGTTTCGATCGCTATGTAAAATAAATACATTATTTTAAATGCGAGAATTCACGAATATAAATACCAGGGAGCAAGGGTCGGAGCGAGGATACAATCCATTGCTCTGCGTAGTGAGCACACCCTTAGTTCGCCTATTGCTGTAATGTCAATTCCTACTCTTTCTAACAGTTTTATGATTTGTATGGATGCTCCTGTCCGGTACCAAATTAGCATATTCCACGTTCCAACATTCAAAGTCCTTGTCTCTCTTTGCCTTATCCCTATGCGGGGTCGGCTTCCCTAATTGCATTTCTCCACACAATTCTATCTTGGGCCATATCAATGTTAATCCCCTTTACCAACATGTCCTGCCTTATCGTCTCCCCCCAGCTCTTCTTTGGTCTTCCTCTCCTACTCCTTCCAGGAATCTGCACTTCAGCTATTCTTCGTATTGGGTGGTTAACGTCTCGACGTTGAACATGACCAAACCATCTTAACCTATGCTCTCTCATTTTGGCATCAATTGGTGCCACACCTAGACTTCCCCTAATATACTCATTTCTAATTTTATCCTTCTTTGTCACTCCACTCATCCATCTAAGCATTCTCATTTCCGCCACATGCATTCGCTGTTCCTCTTTCTTTTTCACTGCCCAACATTCAGTTCCGTACATCATAGCTGGTCTTATGGCTGTTTTATAGAATTTTCCCTTCAGCTTCATTGGAATTTTTCTGTCACACAACACACCACTCGCTTCTTTCCACTTCATCCATCCAGCCCTAATTCTACTGCATGCATCTCCATCTATTTCTCCATTACTCTGTAATACCGATCCTAGGTACTTAAAACTATTGCTTTTTACAATCATTTCACCATCCAAAGATACCATTTTATTTGTAGTAGCTCCATCTTTAAATGAACATTCCAAATACTCTGTTTTTGTCCTACTAAGTTTTAAACCTTTTTCCTCCAGAGCTTGTCTCCACTGTTCCAGTTTTTGTTCTAAGTCTCTTTCACTATTTCCTACTAACACGACATCATCAGCATACATTAAGCACCATGGAATGTTACCCTGTATTTTCGCTGTTATCTGGTCCAAAACTAATGAGAATAAATACGGACTAAGCACAGAACCTTGATGCAATCCTACTTTCACATGAAATTTATCAGTCTCTCCCACACCTGTCCTAACACTAGTCGTTACTCCCTCATACATATCCCTCACAATCTTTACATATTCACCAGGGACTCCTTTCTTATTGAGTGCCCACCACAGAATCTCTCGAGGAACTCTATCATATGCTTTCTCAAGATCAATGAATACCATATGAGCGTTTGTTTCTTTACTCCTGTATTTTTCCATCAACTGCCTTATAATGAAAATTGCATCTGTTGTTGATCTACCCTGCATAAAGCCAAATTGATTCTCGGATATTTCGGTTTCTTCACGTATCCGTCTATCAATTACTCTTTCCCATATTTTCATGGTGTGGCTAAGCAGTTTTATAGCCCTGTAGTTTGTACATTGTTGTATATCTCCCTTGTTTTTGTAAACAGGTACCAGTATACTGCTTCTCCATTCGTCTGGCATTTGTCCAACTTCCATAATTCTATTAAATAGACCTGCTAGCCACCTTGTTCCTGTCTCTCCCAATGCTCTCCATACTTCCCCAGGAATATCATCTGGTCCTACCGCTTTTCCTTTCTTTATTTTTTGAAGCGCTTGAGCCACTTCCTCGTTGGTTATTTTGGTGACCATTGCTGCTACTGTCTCCGTTGACTCTACAGGCTGTCTGTCAAATTCTTCATTTAATAAGCTGTCAAAGTACTTTCTCCATCTCTTTTTGACATCCCTTTCGTGAACTAGTATTTTATTATTTTCATCTCGGATACATCTAATCTGATTAAAATCTTTTGCTTTCTTTGCTCTCTGTTTGGCTATTTTATATATCTTCGTTTCGCCTTCCCTGGTATCAAGTTGATCGTATAGGTTTGAATACGCTTCTGCTTTAGCTTTTGCTACTGCTACTTTCGCTTTCTTTTTGGCGACCATATAGTTTTGAAGATCTATGTCCGATCTGGTTTCTTGCCACTTTTTATATAATTTTCTCTTCTCTTTTATGTTTCCTTGTACTTCATTTGACCACCACCAAGTCTCTTTATCTTCAAACTTCTTTCCTGACATTTTCCTAAGTATTTCAATAGCCGTCTCTCTAATAATATTGGCCATTTTTCTCCAAATTGTGTTAGGGCTTCCTTTCATGTTCCAACATATTTTTTCTACTATTCTTTCCCTGAATAGACCTTCCTTCTCATCTTTTAGCATCCACCACTTGATTTTTTGTGGTCCTCTCCGATATTTTTGTTTAGTTTCGCTTTTTACTTCGATGTCCAGAACAAGCAGCTTATGTTGTTGGCTTACTGTCTCACTAACTATTACCTTGCAGTCCTTGCATTCACGTATGTCTTCTTTCCTTATCATGAAGTAGTCTATTTGGGATTGATGTTGTCCACTTTTGTAGGTAATAAGTTGAGTTTCTCTCTTTTTAAAGAATGTGTTAACAATCGCCATATCCAATGCTGTTGCTAATTCTAGCATGTCATCTCCAGCTTCATTTCTAGTTCCAAAGCCTAATCCCCCATGTATTGTTTCATATCCTGTCTTGGCTTGGCCCACATGTGCATTGAAATCCCCTCCTATTATAACTTTCTCCTCCGCTGGAATATCACTCAGTATGTCTCCCAATTGATCATAGAAAGCTCTTCTTTCATTCTCACCCAGACCTGTTTGAGGAGCATACACACACACAACATTCAATACCTCTTTATCAATTACAAATTTCACTGACATCATTCTATCACTCGTTCTTACAACATCTACTACGTTATCTTTCATTTCACTATCAGCAATTATACCAACTCCATTTCTAGTGTTACTACTCCCTACATACCACAATTTATATCCATCACCTAGTTCTTTCGCCCTTTGTCCTTTCCACCTAGTTTCTTGAATACAAGCAATTTGAACTCTTCTTCGTTTGAGCGCATCCACTAACTCCAGACTCTTACCTGTAAGACTACCAAGATTCCAAGACCCTATCCTGATTTTTCTAACCTGCAATGGTGTTCCCCCTGAGATAGTCCTCACCCGGAGATCCGAATGGAGGCTCATTTTACTTCCGGAACATTTTACCTCAGGAGATGCCATCATTTCAGTATAAGTTTTTATTTCGTTTGGAGAAGGTCTTTTCATTATTATGGCCTGAAAAGATTTTTGGATATTTGATGCCTGAATGCCTTTTCTATCAGCACCATACCCTGCCCTGTCCTGCACGTTTAGCCAATACACCACCAATGCAACCAAAGTGCAGTATTACCCCACACCCGCCTGCATTTTTCTGTATAGGCCAGGATCCCTACTGTAAGGACTGCCCTATAAGCCAATGTATTGTTGCCCGTATCCCGCCACTAGGAGGCACGTACTTCATTCGGGATTCAAAGTCCTTGTCTATTGTACACATTTGCAGTTTTCATAAATGGTTGGTTTTTTACAAGGTTTTTGGCTCTACTTAACCCTCCTCCTTTATCTGGCTGAATTACATCTGTTTAAAATGATCATCACTAAATATTTCTTGAATGGTCTGCACTTTATAACAATGTTAGTTGTTTTCTTTCAAAATTTTCCTCATTGTTTTTTTATTCAAATCAACTTCATCGGCAATTTGTATACTTAAACACTGCTTTGCTTCAGCCAATTCACAGACCTGAATTTATCTAATTTCTCGTTCTTGACTAACTTTTCAAACTTTTGAAATTAATGAATAATGGCCAATACCGTTTTTTCTACGGATATTGACCTATTTTGTAAAGCTGTAATCAATAAATTAATAGTTTCTTATACAGAATGGCCCTCAAAGTACCATTGTATTATTTGTACTCGTTTTTTTATGTACGAAGACAGGAGATTCTTCAGATAATTTTAAGATAATTTAACCCAATTCACTTAGTCCGAAAATGCTTCCTAAGGGAGCTAGAGCTCTTTGAAGATGGCTTCCAGAACTGGAAGCTTCTTTAGAAAAACAAAAATTGGTACGCGTATTTATCTTCAAGATATAAATCTGATCCATGCATTGCAAATTTCTAGTACCGATCATAGGCGTCCGTTTTAGGTAGGGCAACGGTTATTTTATCGCATAACTTTTTTATCTTTAACTTTTATGCACTATTTAACTTTTAATTTTCTTGTAATTTGTTTTTCTTAAATACTTCCAGAACGCTTCTATTTAGAAAAACAAAAATTGGTACGCGTATTTATCTTCAAGATATAAATCTGATTCATGCATTGCAAATTTCTAGTACCGATCATAGGCGTCCGTTTTGGGTAGGGCAACGGTTATTTTATCGCATAACTTTTTTATCTTTAACTTTTATGCACTATTTAACTTTTAATTTTCTTGTAATTTGTTTTTCTTAAATACTTCCAGAACGCTTCTATTTAGAAAAACAAAAATTGGTACGCGTATTTATCTTCAAGATATAAATCTGATCCATGCATTGCAAATTTCTAGTACCGATCATAGGCGTCCGTTTTGGGTAGGGCAACGGTTATTTTATCGCATAACTTTTTTATCTTTAACTTTTATGCATTTCTGACACTGGATTATTAAATTGTGAAGTGTTCTAGTACTAAAAGGTACTCTTGTTTTAAATCGGTAGAGCACACCGTTTTCTAGAAAAATCGATTTGAAAATTTTTCGCTTTTTGAATAAAAGAAAAATTAAAAAAAAAACTGTTTAGAAAGACTAAAACTGGTACATTTACTTATATCCAGAGATAAATCGATTTCATTAATTGCGAATTTCTAGTACTGGTCATAGGCGTCCGCTTTGGGTAGGTCAACAGTTATTTTATAGCATAACTTTTTTGTCTTGAATTTTTTAGCAGTTTTGACACTAGATTATTAAATTATGAGGTATTCGAGTACTAAAAGTTACTCTTACTTTATGTTGGTAAAATACTTCGTTTTTTGTTGAAAAGTTCTTTCAATTTTTTTTCAAATTCCAAAAACGAAAAACTTTCAAATCGATTTTTCTAGAAAACTGTGTGTCTTACCGACTTGAAGCAAGAGTACCTTTTAGTACTAGAATACCTCACAATTTAATAATCCGGTGTCAAAAATGTATAAAAGTTAAAGACAAAAAAGTTATGCGATAAAATACCCGTTGCTCTACCCAAAACGGATGCCTATGACCGGTATTAGAAATTTGCAATGGATGGAATCGATTCATCTCTGAAAAGTAAATATGCATACCAATTTTCGTTTTTCTAAATAGAAGCGTTCTAGAGGTATTTAAGATAAACTAATTTCATGACGCCATCTTCAAAGAGCTCTAGCTCCCTTAAGAAGCATTTTCGGACTAGGTGAATCGGGAATCTCCTGTCGTCGTTTGTCTGTAGAGTTTCTGGACATCCTGTATAAACAGTCGGTATTTTGAATTTTTATTTTCTGAGCAATAACATTGCAAAAAAAGCTGCGTGGGATAAACAAAATAAATAAAATTTAATTTAAACAACATGTATGTATTATATGATAATTAATTTTTAGCTGACTGATTTTCCAAAATCTGAATCACACATCATGAACATTCCAAAACCTGTAACCGCGGTTCTGTCAAATGAGGAGTACGAAGGGCCTTTTAATTTTGAAGTAGACATAATTCCAAATGGATCAAAAAATGGCTGGTTTGTAAGTACATATATTATTTGATAACTATTAACCTGTTTGCTACCAAGGGGGTATTTAAGTTTCATCCTCAGTGACGGATCTACGGGGAGGGAAAAGGGGATATTTCCCCCTCTAACAAGGTCCAAAAGTAAAGAAAACAGTTGCTGAAATATGCAAATATATTAGCCGAGATGAAACTTAAACCGCTAGTTAGGAAAATTAAGGGAACTTAACATGTAAGTTACTATTTATCTCTTTTATGTAGTTTGTGTTTATCTTTTTTATGACTTTTGGTTGGTGTTTCATTGTAAGTTTTCCCCCTAAGACAAATTTTCCCTCCCAAGGCAAATATTCTAGATCCGCCACTGCATCCTCATATATCATAGCTAATTAAATTGCCATTACATGTAGTGCGATCCCCGGCTCACGGGTGGGACACTGGTGTATGCGAAAAATTGATGTAGCTCGTATGAGTCGCTTGTTAGCGAACGTGTTAAGTATTGTATTGTATCAGTAGAACATTGCGAATTTTGCATTAAATTGATATTCCGTAGAGTTGATTTTTGAAACTAAGAGGTTGCTATTGTTCTGTTGATGAAATGAAACTAGTGCAGGTGGGAGATTTAGCTATAAAAACCTATAAACTTACATTTTATATATTGTTTCTCACCTTTAGACGTATCGGACGAGTTTGGCAACTGCCACTGTGACAGTGACAGTTTTAGTTGACTTACTCCTCTGATAGTCTAAAGGTGGGAAACAATAAACACAGTGTAACTTTTTATTGTTAAATCTCCCACCTCCATTAGTTTCATTTTTTTTATCTCACAACTTAATGTGTTTTCACACACTGTATACAGAGATAAGCGCGCTAATAACTGACCAAATAACGCAAAAGAGGGAAATCATATTAAGTTGTGAGATAAAAAGAGATGAAACTAGTAGAGGTGGGAAATTTAGCGTTAGAAACATATAAACTTACATTAGGTATATTGATTGCTTCACCCCTTTAGACGTATCGGACAAGTTTGACAACTAACACTGTGACAGTGACAGTTTTAGTTGACATACTTCTCTGATACATCGAAAGGGGGGAAACAATCAATATAATGTAAATTTATACGTTTCTTTCGCTAAATTTCCCACCTCTACTAGTTTCATCTCTTTTTATCTCACAAATTAATGTGTTTTCCATTGTTTGCGTTATTTTACCAGTTATTAGCGCGCTCATCACTGTATATAGAGTTGATTTTTGAGACTATTGATAAGATATAGAGAGACAAGAGATATTGTTTGTCGGTGTTTGGACAATACTATTGGTTGACTTTAAATATAATTAAACATTTTCAATCTTCTCTATTATAGACAAAAATATCAAGAGCCGAGAAAAAGTACTGTTTACAAAGAGATATAAAAATGACTAATTTAAACAGATACACTTTCACAAGAGTATTAATTTTGTATTGATTTATTGATGTTTGTACGTTTGTATTTTATTGCTTATCTTCACATTTTTTAACCGGCAACACAGATACTTCCACGTTAAATACGAAGGAACCCTATCCAACTACCACCAAATAAAATCTGGAGTACCTCAAGGCAGTGTACTTGGCCCAATCCTTTACCAAACTTTCACTGCTGATATTCCTATTAGCGAAAGTACACTAATTGCAACATTTTTAATATTGCAACAAAATATTAGCATTTGACAAATTGCAAAATCATCTCAATGAACTAGAGGACTGGCTTAGATTTTAGATGATGGAAAATAAACATCAACACAAACAAACAAGTAAATTTCACACATCGAAGAATTAAATGTCCACAACTACACCTAAATAATTCACCTATACCTATACTCATAAAAACATAAGCCTTCACATAGACGAAAAATTTACTTGGAAATTACATATTGTATTCAAACGACACCTTGACCTAAAACTTAAAAATATGAGCTGGCTAATCAACAGAAGATCGCAACTTTCATTAGAAAACAAACTGACAATCTATAAAACAATACTCAAACCAGTGTGGACATCGGAATCGAGCTGTGTGGCTGTATCAAACCATCTAACACCAAAATACTACAGACATTTCAGTCAAAGACTATTCGTATGTTAGCTAATGCCCCATGGTACATGTCAATGTCAAACCAAACCCTTCATGCAGACCTCAATGTTCCTTTCATCAATGATGTGATCACTGACCACTCCGAAAGATACATGAATCGCAGCGCAAACCATCTCATAGACGAATTATTCAACCCTCTACTGATTGACAGACGCCCGAAAAGGCTGGCCAAAAGACCTAGCTGCTACCACGGTATACGTACAGACAGTATGCAGAGGCGCATCTCTCTCGCTGTTGTGACGTCACGCGCGAGGAGAATGCTTTGTGAATGCTTATCATTTTTAGGAGATACGTTCCAGTTTTATCGAATTTAAAATGATAGCATCTGATTTTTTGATTAAAAATGATTATAAGAGAAAATAGTTTTATGTACTACATATTATTATTCCTAGGGATTTAAAATTTATCCACCTAAACGTTGTTCATTAAAAATGTATTTGAAAATTATTTTCGAGGAAATACGTCCAAAAATAATAAGCCTTGATTATTAATTCAACAATACTATAAAAACTTTTTTGCACTATTGTCTTAATAACCTGATGAAATGTTTTCTCTTTTAAATTGCCAGGTTATTAAAAAATATTTTCAAGAAAAGAAAACATTGATGTTATAAATAATACTCTTAGTTATATCGTCCTACCAAAAAAGGAAAGAAAAAATGCAGACATTTTATAGAATACAGTGGAACCCCGATAAGTGGGCCTCTGATAACCCGGAAGTCCGGCGTCCGGCTAACCCGGACCGATTTTCATAAGACAAAACAAACACTTTTTCACTTTGACTGAATTTTTACCAAGAAATAAACAATACTGTATACAACTGTACGTAATTTAGATGTACCGTGCACATGTATTTCATGTTTTTGCAATAATAATGGAGTTTATCAGTAAGTATACAGTATTTTATTAATTTTTACCATGTTCTCCGGCTAATCCGGAACGGCCGCGATCCCGATTAATCTGATTTATCGAAGTTCCACTGTAATTTATTGCAAGAGAACAAAAAAAAAATAAAATACTATTATATTTTAACATTGGATAATTTTGACATTTTCTTCTCTAGGCTCCTTTGAGCATTTTTAAACTAATTTTTCTATTTAACTCTCGTAGCCTAATATAACTTCGAGTTTTAGTGAAGTAAAGGACAACTTCGTAAGGCACTGATGTAGTTGTTATTTGTGACATTGTTTTATCAGCTAATTTGTGAAACATGTTCTCCTCTTTAGATAAAGAGTTACCATGCATCTTATGGAACTCCGTCTCCAGTTTCAGAGCCGCTTCCCACATATCATCATTTGGATGTAAAAGAGAACCTCTAGAGACAGCTTGTACCCAGTCAGGGGCTCTATTCATGTCTCTATTAATGTTGAAGTTAATTGTTCATCACATTTTGGAAGCTGTGACTCCTCAGTAATCGTCTCTATGTTCTTTTTATGTGCTAATGTACAACTTGAAATACTGTTTGATGATTTTATAATATCTTCCATCTCTTCTCTACGTCTTCCTTTTGTAATTCTCAGTGTTCTTTCCTCAGATTTTCGCTTTAGGTCAGTATTTGATGAGCCTCCAGGTAAGTTTAGAGTGGGTACTGAACCTTGAAGAGATTCCTCAGCCTTTAAATGACGAGCATTCTTTGGAGAGTAATTCAAAAGCCTTTATTTCAGAGGAATTTCATAATGTTTTTCTTCAAAATTTATTGAGTAAATCGTTACTGAAAAAAGTTAAAGTTACTTATAGGTACATAATAGTTATTTATGAAACAGCTCGTGAAGTATGCTTTTTGCGAACGCACGCGATATTTAGAGCACGAGTGACAGCGGAGCGAGTGCTATACATCGCGTAAGTTCGCAAAAAGTACTTCACGCACAGTTTCATACAATATTTTATCTACTCTACCATAAACAAATAAAAAACTGTAACTCTTCGTCACTGGAATTCATTTCTATTCTACAATTTTTAGAACTTTGACATTTAAAAATTCTAACTTCTTTCAAACCACAAAACTGTCAAAACTTTGTCGTAATTTATTGCTCATTATGTCATCACCATGACAACGCGAAAGTTAAGGATATTTGATTATATGAAAGTGTGTTAAAAACAGTGCGAAAAGTAAGTCCCATTTAAAATACATTGTTACTTCACGCACACTTTAAACACCTCACGCACTGCTATCTATAATGACAGTTTTCTCAAACTAAAAACTTACACATAATATGACATAGAGTAGATAAAATATATTATTATAGATATAAATATTTATTTAATACAGCTCTTTTTTGATATCTTCTTTTTACTTTTTTTGATATTATATCAATTTCTTATAAATATGCATTTTAGAATTAATTCCAAACTTAACATTTTTTAAATTAATTTAATCTTCTCTGCAACATGCGATTATCCATTGTTTCGACAAATTATCTGTCTTTGGAAAGCTGAAGTATTTTATTTTCGTACCTTTTGTACTTTGATTACAGTTTTACTTTATCGTACTATATACGTAGTATAGTATAATAGATAAAGTTATAGGATCGTGCAAAAAATTTTTTTTCAGATTTCACTTTTTTTCGACGTTTTGAGTCCCCCTGAGTCTAAAAAGCAAATAAAAAAAACATGTCGGAAGTATGTACGTACGTATGTCGCCACCGCCCAGCAAAAACTACTGGACCGATTTTGATGAAATTCGGTATGAGTAAGTTTAAGAGAATTTTGTCGAGAAACTAAGCTTTAAAAAAAAACCTCTCAAAGGGGGGCCGAAATAGGGGGGTTATTTTGGGCCCATTTTTGCAAATTTTGAGCGAAATGAATGAAATTCAACTCAAAGTAAGCTCATCGATAGGTAAATAAAAATACGGAATTTGACATTTCCAAATTCAAAATGGCGGCCAAAATGGCCGACCGCCCACCCGACACATTTCCCTATCTATCTAAAAACTTGTTGAAGATAAGTTTAATTTGAAAAAGTCGTTATATAGTCTAAAGATGGGGCTATAAGAAGGATGTTATCGTTTTTCAGAAAAAGTTACGGGTTGCCTATATTTAAGGGGTCACATTTTGACATAAATTTGAACTAGATTTTCTCAAAAATGGCTCCAAGGATTTTTTTTATTTTTTGATATATCTTTGATATCCTATCAGTAAATTGAATGACATTAGTCATATATCTTAACTCCCCATAGGAGGGGAGTTATGAATTTTTTATAAAAAAATATTCGAGTGCCCGTAACTTCCTTCTTAATAGAAACTAAAATTTGAAATTTTGCAAACATATATGGTACTTTATTATCTATTATCACAATAAATTTTACCAAAAATATGGCTTCCGGTTGAACCGGAAATGAATAAAAAATCTTAATTTTTTTAGATACGCCCTGTATATTTTAACATATTTTGAAAGAATGCAAAATTACCTTTCCAATGACATAAAATTCATTGCTGTAGCTCAAAAACTCGAAAAGTTACGGTAAATAGAAATTTTGCTATAATCTTATGTGTGTCCTCTCTCACGCGTTCATAGCAGAGCATTATTGTAGGGCATTCAATGAGGGTATTTGGCTCCGAATTCCATCCTACTACATTGATGTACTTGATATTTTCACAGTAAGTAGGGAATAGCTCAAGAAACAAAATCTACCCTATATACTATGGCGCTTTTATCTTGGGGCGGTTCCCACTTCTTCAAGGGGGTGGAAAATTTGTTGGTCAAAATAAGCACGAAAGTGGCTAAAGAACCTATTTCTAAGCAAAAACTGGTCTATACTTTTTTTTTGGAACTCAATACTTTTTGAGTTATGCGTAGTTGAAAATTGGCCATTTTCATTGAAAAATGACACCTTTTCGGACGGATTTTTTGTGAATACCTTAAAAACTATGCATCTAACTAAAAACACTATATAAAACATTTTTTAGATTATAAATAATAAAGAGATTCGTTCCTTCGTAAATGTTCTATTTATAATACAAAAAGAGATATGGTAGGTGAAAATAGTTTGTTTTTTGGTGCATGCTCAAATTGGTGTATTCAACTTGAAATAACAGAGGAACGGTAGGTTTTAGGTGTATAATGCTACCAACACCTTTTGTAGTGTTTGAAAAGGCCTTTAAAACGAGCACCGTTAAATGTCGGTTACTTACAAACTAAGCGAGATATGGTGCAAAAAAATATATGACTAATGTACTTTAAGGAAAAATGAAAAGTATATACATTTAACTCCCCATCTACCATAATTTAAATGCATTGTTTTCCTTCTACAATACCTTTTAATATATATATATATATATATATATATATATATATATATATATATATATATATAGTGTTATTTCTACTTTCAAAATGTTGAACGGGTTTAAAATGAATGGTTTTTGTAAAAAATGTGATCAAATTATAGAATGAATTTTTAAATTTTCTTAAAAATCTTCCTTTTTCTCCATGTAATTGGAAAATAAAAATATTTCACCCCTGAGAAGTGGTGGGAACTTCCCCCATGATAAAAGCGCCATAGTATATAGGATAGACTTTGAATTAGGAGATTGGGCTACTCCCAAAATTTCATTCAAATCCATGCAGTAGGATAGAATTTGGAGATAATATCTTGTTCTTAATCTCGCGCATTGACTGGCTTAATCGAAATAGAATGAAATGCAAATATTGTAAACTATTAATTTCTCAGAAAAATGAACTAATTTGAAATGAAAGTATGACTATAATATTCTATTGATTTATGCAATAATCTACACATCTATAGTGTGTCCCCGAAATATGGCATCGAACATTTTCTCAAATGCAGGAATTAATGATGCGTAGAACCATAAAATACTTTTAAGTACAGTAGGTGTTTCTAAAATATCAAAATAACGAGTAACTTTGTTATTTTTATAGAATTCCAGTATCTAGTACCATAACGATAATAGATCGGTACGATAAAGTTCTCGGGCGGCCCTTCCGTCCAGCGTTTTTGCAATTATATACGGCACAATTCGGCATTGTAAATTTATGCCAGACCCACACGATACCAAAAACAATACAAATAATAAATTGAATATTAATACGTTCAATACTGTCTAATAATTAAAAGTAACAAAATATATTCTCCGCTCCGTAAAACTATCAGGTGTAAAGAATTTCACAAATGCATGTAAAAATGTATCTGCAAGTCAAGTGGCAAGTGTGTGGGTTCCTCGAAGCTGACGTCGTGCGCGGAACGGACGGAATTAGGCGCCAAAATCGGCATACCTTCTGTACGTCTTCCGTGGCTGCTACCTAACTAGGTCAGTTCCAGAGAGATGTCAATGGACGACACCTGCCACAAGCCAAAAAAACTTACATCACATTTACTTATTACTTTATTGAAGTAGATTGTAAATTAGCAATGAATAAATAAATAAAAAAAATTAACCGGCATAAATATTACATTGACTGCTATACCAGTTTCGTGATTATCATGATATACGATTTGTTGTAGTTTTCTCCAACCTTGAACAAGGTATATATGGACATAAAGGCTCCGTTTCCAATAGACTTTAAGGTTAAGCAAAGACCACTACATTCATTGTTCATCAGGGTTACTCCAATGTACAGTTCACCACAGTTTGCTCAAGAATGTGTTTCTAGATGTGTTAACCATGAATATGCTGAAGCAACCTCGAGTCCAAGTAAGTACTTAAAATAAGTAATTATGTATTACATGAAATATGTTGACAAACTGTTGGATACAATAAATAATCATTAAACATGTTAAGTATTTAAACAAAAATAAAAATCCATATCACTCATAATATACAGTGAGGACGTTTGCTTCTTAATAAATTCATTTTCTCGAGAATGGGCGACTCTGGAGATAAATCCCCAAACAGGTCGATTTTTATTTTTAAATTATAATTTTTTGGCATAATATATCATACTAGTGACGTCATCCATCTTGGCGTGATGACGTAATCGATGATTTTTTAAATGAGAATAGGGATCGTGTGATAACTCATTCGAAAGGTTATTCAATTCTATATTCACTAATATAAACATTAACATAGGCAATTATTTATACAGGGTGCCCAAAAAAAAAATTGTATTAAATTATTACTTATTACAATTTTTACTTAAATTAATTGAGACAAAAAGAAGAATGTATGTAATTTATTTAATGCAAAATACATTTTACTGCTGTCAGAAAACAGAAAAAAATGTTAAAATTTGAAAAAGAAACATTACTTTTCGCTTAAATTAAATGTTCAAACTGCTAAGAGGCAGGTGGGTGGCAGCTTTAATATTGAATTTAAGCGAAAAACAATATTTATTTATTAAATAAACATTTTTTTCCTGTTTTCGGACAACAGTAAAATGTATTTTGAATTAAATAAATTATAGATACATTCTTCTTTTTGTCTCAATTAATTAATAAAAAAATATTTTGGGCACCCTATATAAATAATTGTTAATGTTTATATTAGTGAATAGAGCTTTGAATAACCTTTTGAATGACCTATCACACGACCCCTATTATTCTCATTTAAAAAAATCATCGATTACGTCATCACTGGCATTACATCAGATGGATGACGTCACTAGTATGATATATATGCCAAAAAATCATAATTTAAAAATAAAAATCGACCTGTTTCGGAAATTATCTCCAGAGTCGCCCATTCTCGAAAAAATGAATTTATTCCAACTCAAACATCCTCACTGTATGTTAGAAGTAAATAAACAAGGTAACCAGAATTTTACTGCACCTACTATTTGCAATTTATCGATTTTTGTCAATAAGACACTCTGATCAATAGATCGAATTTTTACCGTTGAGTTGATACAGATTTTATTTAAAAAATTGATTTCGCGCTTGTAACGGACATTCAAAATTGCCCGTCGTTTCAAGAGTTTTTTTTTATTTATTTATGCCTCAACCTCAAAGGGTCATTGGCGCAATACAATTAAAAGGTTTACAATTTATTTAGTACATTTATAGAATACAAGTATGATGTCAAATTGTTCATATTAGTTCCGTCACGTAATATTGCTTGTTAGGTGTCTTGTAGTTTATATTGAAGTCTCTCCATGCAATAGAGAGGACACTCCAGTAAAATGTGGCGAACACTGAGCACAATATCACATATGTACGTAGCACTGTGGTTTTACTTCACTCTCCAGCAGATGTTTATGCGTGATCGCGGTGTGGCCTATTCTCAGACGAGAGAGAATGGTTTGATGTAATCGCTTATTTGGGGTTGATTTCCAAGGTAGTATTGAATGTTCTACTTCTCGCAGTTTGGATGTTGATTGATTCCACTTCGTTTGCCAAGCATTGATTACAAAGTTCTTGATTACAGCTTTTACATCTAGATGTGGAATGCTTCTGATTTCTACAGCTTCCGTGCTTAATACTGCTAGTTTTGCCAATGAATCTACTTCTTCATTACCAGCAATTCCGATGTGTGATGGAATCCATACAAAGTTGACATTGATATTCATAGTTTGCAATTTGTGTAATGCTGATTTAATAAGTAGTAGACTTGGATGAAGAGGATATAGGTCATTTAAGGCAGCTACAGAACTTAGGGAATCCGTAATAATGACAGGATTTTTCATGTTATTTTCTACCACAAAATTTATTGCGTTGAGGATAGGGTTAACTCGGCTGTATAAATGGAAGGTAATTTCGGGAGTTTAATTAATATTTTAGTTTTATTGAACATAAATGCTGCTCCCACTCCCTCCATGGTTTTAGAGGCACCGGTATATATAAGATTATGATTACTGTATGTCTTGAGTTCTTGGAGGGCATATTGATATAATACTTTGGGATGGTTATCTGTTTTTTTATGTATGGAGAGTTTGGTATCTATAGTTGGGATAGAGATCGTCCAGGGAGGAACGGTGTTGACAGTTGGTTTGTATCTGGTTGTATGAATTTAAGTATTTTGTTTCAATGTCTGGTGCATCTAGCTTTTGATTTCTTATTTGGTAAATTTTCGTATAGTTGACTTAAAAGATTCAATAGGCTTTCGAGATCGTTTGTATAAGTTTTTATTAAGCTTATTGGGTCAGGGGTACCATGAGCATTTTCCAATATACATATCTACGAATGTTTCATAAGATATTGAATGTGTTACTGAAGTATCGTCATACATTAGTCTAGCTGAATTTGTTATATCTTCCAATACTTGAATAATTGATCTTGTATCTGTGATTGAAGACTTTGGCTTTTTTAATTTTGGAGCTGGAAAGGAGCTATTTTCTGGAGTATCATTTGGGGGAGAGCTTATAATTTCAGAAAGAGTTCGTTTGTTTGAAGGAGGATCGTGTGATATTTGTTGGGTGTCAGTACTTTGTGAGCATGAGTAGCGGGTAAAATATGAATATTAGGTTTAGTCGATAGTGTAGGAGTAAACGAAGATATAGTTTACGTTCGGGGAATGTATTCATTGTTTATTTGATCAGTTGAGGTAGTTGGAGTGGTTGTAGCAGTTGGAATGTTTTCATTGTTTATTTGATCAGTTGAGGTAGTTGGAGCGGCTGAAGCAGTTGGAATGTTTTCATTGTTTATTTGATCAGTTAAAGTAGTTGGAGCGGTTGAAGCAGTTGGAATGTATTCATTGTTTATTGGATCAGTTAAAGTAGTTGGAGCAGCATTTTGTATTTGAGATGTTTGGGTTTCCGAAACAGTTGGACAATTTTCAGCCAAATGTCCCGCATGTCTGCAAATGGTACATAAATCTTTCTCCATTACAAGAAATATACGGTAAGATATCATTTCGTAATTTACAAGTATTGAGTAAGGTATTGATGAGACAGGGGGAGAAATAAAAGTATGCCTTCTGAAACTATAAATGTGTTTGTAATCAGGATTTGATGTACCAATTTTTAAAAAAATTATTGTTAGTACCAATTTTTAAAAAATTTATTGTTACCAAAATTTAATCCCAAATTGGAAAGTTCATTTTCAGTAATTGAATGAGGGATTGAAGGACAAACATTTGATATCAATAATCTTTCATTTGGCGATGTTAATCTACGACCCTGATTTTTTTGGTGGTTTACAGTTATTATTCCCCTATTAATTTGTAGAAAATTGTTAACTAAAATTTCGCTTGCTAGGTAAATACAAATTCGACCATTTGACATTGTAGAGGAGAAAAGAATATTTTTGGGATGCATTAAATCTCAAACTGCAAACAAATATTCTTCCAACCTTGTATTTTCCAACGTACTAAAAACTACTGCTTGTGATTTTAACGGGAATTTGGGTAAATTTTGATTTGTGATAGTGGCAAAAGATTGTTTCATAGTTGTATTTGGTAAATAATGCTCCAGTTCTTGATCAGGAGCCCCAAGAGGCGGAAAACTATCCATTTTCAATTATTATTGTCATCGATAAATTTTAAAAGTACGGTCCTGTCATTTTGATACCAGAACTGATAGCAGGTAGGTATAAAAAGTTGTTGCTTTATATCCCAAATTGATTACTGTGTACGTGGATTTAGCGTAAATGTTAATTATTTAGATTAAATAATAATTTCTACTCACAGTTTTTGTACTTGCCGTAAGAACAATCACTTAGATTCACTCTATACGTAAGACTAGAATTACTTTGTTGCTTTTTAACACTTAAAAACTAGTTTTATTGTGGAGCTTGTTTTAAGCGTACGACTCGTTCGATTTCTAATTAGGAAGTCCCTTTTAAGAGTTGTTTCTGAGAAAACGGTTCATTTTACACAAAAAGTGCTAACAAACAGTTTTCTTCAAAATTTCATCTACATTAAATTTGATGTTTAATAGTTATTTATGATATAAGTGTTAAAAGTACACGTTTAAGGCACGCATGTGAGAGTTTGCAGAATGAGCGATAGCGAGTTCTGCAATTCACACTCCTTAAAAATGTACTATTTAACACGCATATCATACAATATTTTTTCTACAAACGTAATTGCAGGACAATATCTACAAAAACTTTTACTTGAACTTGACTGACATTCCATTTTTATATTTTTTTTTACATTACATCAAAATTGTCTATACGATCAATACGAACTGCAGTGCCTTAAAAATTTTAAAGCACTAGTGCCTTAAAGTAGCATTTTTAACGCTCTTATGGAGTGCTAAAAATTGCATTTTTAACACGGTTGTAGAAAAAACATTTTTTTATAGCCTACAGATTCTTGGTAAAACGATGTTTTCTGTTTAATTAATAACAAAATAATAAAATAAAGGAGTCTGTGTATTGTTTATTTTAGTGGATAGGGCATTTCAACATGCTGTCAAAATTAAATCAATATGGCGTCTGGGAGACAAACATAAATATTATTCTGTTAGTTCTTAATGTGTTTTAGATCATTTTAGTTATGTTTCTTTATAATTTTGTATTCTACTGTACAAGGATTAATTTAACATTTTCACTGGAAGAATTAATTTAAAAAGATAATATGCATTTCTGTTGTGTATTGAAGTGTGCAATGTGGCATCAGTGCCACATTTTAAGCATAAAACTGAATTATTAAATAAGTATCATCTGAGAGACAAAAACATTGGTTAAATGCTATAAAATGTCCTATAAAAGTGCTAAATAACTAACTATGTCCATGTTATACTTACGTTTGGAAAACTATCTCTACTATAGGTTAACTCAGACTCCTTGAGGGAAAATGGATCTACGTAAGTATATTATTTATTTTGCCAATCTTTTGCTTTTACCTACTATACCCTGTTTTAAAACAGGAGGATTCCGCGCTGTAATGCTTGTTTGCAATTGGTCTAACCTCAGGCAAGTTTACTCCATTGTTATGAAATTTTGACACTATTGACATTTCATAGGTTAATTAAGTTATATCGGCGATCTGATATTCGGATATCTGTTTTCTACGTTATTCCTTTAATTTTTAGGTTTTTAGTCTGCTTTTATATATAAAAAAAAACAGTTGTTTTTAGAACTCTTTAGCGGCGTATTAGTATAATACAGTAGACTCCCTCTATAACGAGAACTGAAATGGCGGCCTAATTACCTCGTTATAAGCAGATCTCTTCTGAAGCTATTTCCTTGTGGCATTTTTATTAGAGTTGCACAAGTTTGACTTGAATGTTTGAACTTGACTTGAGTTTGATTTAATTTCAAGTCAAACTCAAGTCAATCCTTCTGACAAATAATTTAAGTCAAGCCAAACTAGTCAATCGTACAGGTTTGAAAATTCAAACTGTTTGTCAGACTAGTTTGAAATGGTTTGAAAAATAATTTATTTAGTAGATATACTTTTTTGTCAAGATAGATACTTATGTTAGTTGCCAATTAAGATAAGAAAATTAATAATACAATGAGTGCCATATAAAAGTACCTAACTTGATACAGGGGGCGATTATACTCAAAATAGGGTCCTAAAATTCTTGAAAATGATTCCTGTACGCTTAGAATTGCTTGCTGGCAAGTTTCGTTTTATCGATAACATTTTTTTTAAATTTTTATTTGAGTGTTAACTAGATTAAAACAAAGAATTCGTTGGATGGTTTTTTTTATCATACCAAGCGTAATTTAATCTACTTTAACAAAAATTTATGAAGGAACAACAAAATATATTTTCGATAGACTAGGTTTAATGAATTTTTTGCGATTTTGCAATGTCGTTTTAAAGAATTAGTTCACTATTTGTAATTTTATAACGCTGTTCTTTATTTTTACATAATACAAGAAGTATGCACTTTCAGAATTGGTCGTATTCGAATTACATTTTATTTCAAATACTATTTAAAATACACTATGTATTTCGTATTTTAAACACTAGAGGCGAAAGTATTTTGGATATCAAATACTCGAAATAGTATTTTGAAAATAATTTGATTACAAAATAATACACCTTTTGATGTCTTGTAATGCTTATCTGTTAGGATGAATCACCTCTTTGCGGCGGTTACCTGAAATTAGAATTAAGGGAGTAGGGGTCATAAACCTGATCCCAGCAATTTAGTTTATGGCTGTGTTTGTGGCAATTCATTTTGGATTATTTTATTCTTGTCTCTATAAAATAACAAATTTGTATTTACACCAAAGAATATTTTATACTACAAGTTGCGCACAACTAAATAGTCTAACAATAGTTAGATATTTACTAATGCAATAAACCCATAAATCACAGCATGAACTGATAGTCCTATTATTCACTTCTTGCATTTTTGTCGTCAGAAACATGTAGCTGGCCAGATGATCGTAGCCCTATCCGGCGCTACGAAAGCAAAAAATTGCAGTGACCGCATACTTAAAATAATATGGGTTTTTGTCTAAAAAAAAAACTAGAAAGATTGAAAAATCAATTGAAATTTACATTTCGGAATATAATGAACCTAAGATTAAAATTTTTTTTAACATTTTCGGTAAAAAGTCGACGCGACGGCGATCAATGTGTTAGAATGTATATGTAATGTATGTAATTTAAAATAACATTTTATTCAAACAAATAAGTTTTTCATTTTCGGTTTTTTGTTTTTGAAAAGAATTTAGGTTAACCTCCAAAAAGTCTTGATAAAGAACACCAGGTTGTAACCTCTTTGCATTAGCGACGGATCTACGGGGAGAGAAAAGGGGAAACTTCCCCCTAACAAGGTTCAAAATTAAAGAAAAAATGGTTGAAACATACAAATATATTACCTGACTGAAACTTAAACCACAGACAAACAAAGTCAACCCAATAAACACGCTAGATAGAAAAATTGAGTTAACTTAATACATGTAAATTATTATTTATGTCTTTTATGTAGTTTGGGTTTATTTTTCTTATGTATTTTGATTGGTGTTTCATTGGAAGTTCCCCCCTAAAAGTAAATTTCCCCTCCCAAGACAAATGTCTAGATCAGCTACTGCTTTGCATTCTATTTTGAACAAAATTCGTCAGGAAGTAGGTATTTGTATTTTGAAAGTATTTTCAAAAACTATTTTGTATTTGAAATACAGTATGTCCCTGTAAGTTGTATCCATATGGAAAACTTTTTTATTATTAATTTTACGAAAAAAAGTCATTCTTCATAAAAAGCTCTGCATGGTCCAAAACCTAAGATTCAACCTTCAGATATCAAATTTTATGAATATTATACGAGGTATGTCAAAAAGATTGAATTTCACTCAAGGGTAAAGTAGCTTTATTTTTCACAATATTGAAAATTGCTATTATGAAAAGTTGTTTGGAATTAAAAACTATATTCTAATAAGCAATTACATCCTTCTAATCGAAAAAATTTTTTTTTTGAAAAATTATGGATAACTAACAATATTTTCAGTAATTTTAATTCTAATAACTCTTTGATTATTAATTTTACGAAAAAAGTAATTCGTAATAAAAAGTTCTGCATGGTCTAAAATACTCTTAAACCTAAAATACAACCATCTTATGTCAATTTTATACGAGGTGTGTCAAAAAAGATAAATTTAGATCAAAAGTAAAGTACCTACCTTTATAGTTCAAAATATTTCAATAAGAAGGATGTAATTACATACTGAAACATGGTTTTTAATTCTTAATAACTTTTCATAATAACAATTTTCGATATTGTGAAAAATAAAGGTATTTTACTCTTGAGCCAAATTCATATTTTTTGACATACCTTGTATAAAATTGATAACATTTGACATAAGATGGTTGTATTTTAGGTTTCAGATCATGCAGAACTTTTTATTAAGAATCACTTTTTTTCGTAAAATTAACAATAAAAGAGTTATCCGAATTGAAATAACTGAATATAAAGTTATTTATCCATAATTTTTCAAAAAAAAAATTTTTCAATTAGAAGGATGTAATTGCATATTAGAATATAGTTTTTAATTCCAAACAACTTTTCAGTATAGCAATTTTCAATATTGTGAAAAATAAAGCTACTTTACTCTTGAGTGAAATTCAAACTTTTTGACATACCTCGTATAATATTCATAAAATTTTATATCTGATGGTTGAATCTTAGGTTTTGGACCATGCAGAGCTTTTTATGAAGAATGACTTTTTTTCGTAAAATTAATAATAAAAAAGTTTTCCATATGGATACAACTTACAGGGACATACTGTATATCAATCGGAGCAAAGTATTTTGTATTTGAAATACAAGCGCAAGAGTATTTTTGTATTTTGTATTTCAAATACTCATATACAGTATTTTGCCCAACTTTGTGCACTTTGCAATTTTCATTGTTTTGAAATCACCTGCCGCAACATCAAATAAATCAGTATATTTATTTTTCTTAATTAATTCTGCTTCGACTAAAGATTTTTTCTTTTAATTTTTGCAGTGAGGATACCTTCAAAATCAGACTCAATTTGTTCTGGTACTTATTCTGAGCCGAAAAATATTCAGGATGAGATATTATGTTTTCACAAAGCACACACTTCAAAACGAACGTAATAAACAAGCCAAGCATAGACTTCTTAATATGAACTACATACAAACTAATTTGCGGAGTAGCATAGTACAGATTCAGACCTACCCAAATAAGTCAAAACTCAAAACAAAAGTCGGTGCGCTCTTAATTAGAATTGGAAATATACACGTTGCGCAAGATGATATTCAAACTTCAAACTGTTTGAAGATGTTCGAT
Organism: Diabrotica virgifera virgifera; assembly: GCF_917563875.1. Classification (NCBI taxonomy): domain Eukaryota; kingdom Metazoa; phylum Arthropoda; class Insecta; order Coleoptera; family Chrysomelidae; genus Diabrotica; species Diabrotica virgifera. Next base: position 69,132,478 of record NC_065445.1, on the reverse strand, counting down.
TTCAAGTCAAACTTAAAGATATCAAATTCAAGTCAAGTCAAACTTTTTTACAAAAAAAGTTTGGTTTTCAAGTCAAGTTTGTTGAGTAAAATCAAACTAGTTTGACTTGATACATCTCTAATTTTTATGATTAATATTTAGATGAGAAATTATTTTTTCAATTTAATTGTGGCTTATTTCCCATCTAAATAGTTAACAATAATATTAAAATGTTTCGATGCCTCTTACGTAGTTTATTAGGGGTCGATGGTGAACAATGAGACCTCGCCATAGTAAATTGTAAATTTTCTACAATATTCAATATCGGTCGATACATAGGAAGAAGGTTATTGCAGGCGGCAAAGCATATTACACCACTTGCCTCGATAATAACACAGATGTTGGTAATTTCTGTATACAGGCAGTTGGGGTGTTTATTTATAGCCATTACTGCCCTAAAAACAGGTAAAATAACATATTCTTAACGTGTGTTTTGGTGAGTATGCCCTGCAAGGGCGCCCATATAAAAATTTTTAGGGGGGGGGCCAAACGTGAAGATGTTGCACATTACATTTTGTATATTTCGGATGACAATATATACAGTAGACTCTCTCTATAACGAACACGGATATAACGAGGTTTCGCTTATAACGAGATACATTAGGTGTCCCATGAAATTCCTATTGAACTATAACGCTTTATAACGAGGCATATTTGGTTACAACGAAGAAAATTGAAATCGAAGAATACGTGTCTTTACCTGTTTTTAGCGTTGTAATGGTCATAAATAAATAAATGTCCCAACTGCCTGTACATAGCAATGCCCAACATCTGTCTTATTATCGAGGCCAGTGCTGTAATAAACTCGGCCACATGTAATAAGCTTCTGCCTGTTTATCGACCGATATTGAATATTATAGGAAATTTACAATTTATGACGGCGAAGTCTCATTGTTTATTGTTCAGGTTGACCATCGACACCTAATAAACTACGTAAGAGGCATCAAAACATTTCAATATTATTGTTTTTAAATTATTTTAAATTATTATTTCCCATTTAAAGTAGTTAAATATTATTGTTGTTTGATATAACGAGATCCGCTTATAACGAGATAATTAGGCCACCATTTCAGTTCTAATTATAGAGGGAGTCTACTGTAGTTTAAACTACCTAAAAAAACCTAGTTTGAACCCTGTTGTGAGAAATTATTCATACATTTAAATACTAGACCAGGTTTTTAAATGGAAATATAATGGGTACCACAAAAGTTGCGCCTCTCTTTAAAACCCGTTTGAAAAGAATACAATGCTTGCAAAGCCCTGCCTTCAACTTTGGCTAGTAGACTAACCATGAGTATTTGTCGAACCAAGTTTTTACTTTAAAATCTTAAAAAGGAGCCCCCTTTATTTTTGCAGATTTAGAATCCTTATGAAAAATAAGTCACATATATTCCAAACATTTTTAGAATCGTTGATAGATGGCGCAAATAAATCGCATTTTCCGATTATAGCGGCATCCTCAACAATTCTAAAAAAAGTTTCGAATAAATGTTACTTATTTTTTGAGGAGGAAACTCAATCTGCAATAAAAAACGGGGGTTCCTATTTAAGATTTTAAAGTTAACTCTCACCCCACCTCCAGAGTGTGAAATGAAAAATCCTGTTTGGTGTTATTCTATAGATTTTTGAAAAATATTAAACACGTGTTTTTTAGTTTTTCATTTGGAAGTATATTTCTCGAGATATTAGACCGTTTCTATAATTTTGCTATGGCATCACGATATATCGTTTTTTCCGATTATAGCGCTCTCTATCCACAATTCTCAAAATGGCTCGAATAAAATTTGCTTATTTTTACAAGGAAAATCCAAATCTACAACAAAAATTAGGGGTTCCATTTAAGATTTTAAAGCTTCACACCCAGGGTTTGAAGTGGTGGACATGTTTAGTGTCATCGCATAGATTTTTGAGAAATATTTAACACATATTTTTCAGTTTTTCGATCCGATGTTCATTTCGCCAATTATTCTACCTTTGCGCTACTTTTGGGACACCCTGTATATAACACTCATTCGTCATGAAAGATCACCTGTTTTCATTTAAATAAAATTGTTCTGTTCATCATAATGTACACTTTAAAATAATCTACTTACTAAAAAAATACTTTTGCAAACTAAAATTTGACTATGTTCAATCAATGTAAAAAAAATGGCTCATTATAGGCCAGGAACCGAAGCTTTTTACCTCGCAATTTTTACAGAATGGATCGATTTGCTTAAAAATTTGAGAATAAGTAGTGGATAGTCCAAGGATCAAAATCTATATGATTTCAAAAGGCGCTTTTACCATGGGGGTGGTTGCCACCCTATCTCGGGGGTGGAAATTTTTTATTATATTTTGACCGCAAAAGTTGATAAAATCGTTCATTCTAAGCAAAAAATGCTCTATACATTTTTTTGATAAAATTAATAGTTTTCGATTTATTCGCTATCGAAAGTGTTAGTTTTGTATAAAAAGAAATCAATGTTTTTCGATATACTCATTTACGATTCACTCAATTTTTGCCGTAGAAAAATTTTTCTCAAACCAAGTTCTTGGAACTAAATAACCTGCAATTTTATATCGAAACATTTTTTCGTATCTCTGATGCTAATCTTTCTATTCTGAAGAAAATGGCATTTTTTACCAAAATATAAAAATTCCTTATTCGCTTTTAACTCCAGTTTTTTTAAAACTAATCATTCTAAGCCAGTCAAACTTCTAGAATATATCATTAATGCATAAATAAATAAGAAGTAATAAGCCCAATGACTAAAAATACCGCTAACTTACATTATTATGCTTTCAATTGGATTTCTCCTTTTTTTTTTCAAAAAGATATATTATTTTTTAACCGTAACTTTTTTATTTTTTATCTTAGAAAGTTTTGTAAAAGTGATTTTGTAGGATTTTAAAAGATCAACCCCCTGCTTGCGATTACTTTTTAAATTGTCCTGGAAAAATGCATTGTTTTCCCGTTGTTTGACTTCGAATCTACAATATTTAGCATTTGACGAAGAAAAGCCAACATATTATAAAGTATAGCTCGATTACTATTGGTCTTGAAGAAAATTAAAAAAAATGGTTTTGTTTATTTTTTCAAAACGTACATTTTTTTTTGTTAAGTAAAATTGTTTTGATAAACGAAAACTTTTGGAGTTATTAGCAGAAAACTTATTAAAAACATTGATTTTTTCGATATAAAACTAACACTTTTGATAGTGAATAAATCGAAAATTATCAATTTTGGCAAAAAAATGTATAGAACGTTTTTTGTTTAGAATGAACGTTTTCACCAACTTTTGCAATTAGAATATAATAAAAAATTTCCACCCCCGAGATGCGGTGGCAACCACCCCCATGGTAAAAGCGCCTTTCGGCATGATATAGATTTTGATCCTTGTACTATGCACTACTTATTCTCAAAAATTTTCAAGCAAATCGATCCATTCTGTAAAAATTGCGAGATTTTATCCTATTTTAAGCTTCATTACTTGGACTATTAGTGATTATCGGCCAGAGATCGGATTTCTTGCTGATATGATTTGCTTTGCAGTATTATAAATGATTCATTTAATTTGTAATTTTGGGTGTCGATTACAGTATAGATATTATGTTCCCACGTTTCTAAAAAATATCTTTCAATGTTTTCGTTAATAGCATACCGTGACTGTGCGAAATGTGTATTATGCACATTCCATATAGACCGCTGTCACAGACACACAGATTTATTTTCTGTTAAACTATTAATTACCCAATTTGAATTTTTTATTAATAAATATGTTGTTTCCAATTTATCTCTCAAAATTATCCAATAATTTTTTGATAAAAATACGTTTTGTAATATGTATAATTTTAATTTTTGTTCTTTCCCGAAAAGCTAGAGGGGGCACGCCCCCCCCCCCTGCCCGTGTGTATGGGCGCATATGTGCCCTGTCTACCCTTTACATGTCTCTGACGCCAGTAATGACAAATCAGTGAACTTCGGTTGGAAATTTGACATAAATGTCAAAGTGATTAATTTAAAACATTGAAATTAAAAACATTAATAGGAAAAAATATTAGTTGGCCAAAGCTGTGGCATATATTTCTACCTTAAATATACTTACGTTTTAAATACTGATATTTGGTTTTTTAACATTTTGTAATATAAATATAATTAATCTATTAATCTAAGCGCCATCTACATGATAATTGTGAAAGTATCGGAAGTAAGAAAGAAGGAAACTAATATTTCATCAATAGAACGTCAAAATGATAAGCAAAATCTTAAAAAAAATAATCATAATAAATCATAAATTTTGTACTTACTGATATTAACCATTGATTACAATTTAATTACTTCTTTGCGTTGTAAATATTACACGATAAGAATTAAATAACAAATTTAAAAATTTCAAACCGACGCGACGTTGCATTAGTAATCCGCTAGTTGGCGATACCAGCGAAGCTCACAGCGTATAACACTTTGCTTTTCTAACCTATCACAAATATTGCAATTGATATTGTTCAACTTATTTCAGATATAATGCCACATATCAGACCACACATTATAAGATGTCATAATCAATCATCTAGTTACATTGGAGATAAAGCAAATAACGAACGATTAAGCATAATCATTCCACTCTCGTTTCCACAAATGGGAACCAACAGTATTCGAGAAATGTTCGAATTTACTTGCAAGAATTCTTGTCCTCATCCTGGCATGAATCGAAGATCTATTGAAGTCATATTTACTTTGGAAGACATGGAGTGAGTATATTAACAATGTAATTTATAAGATATAAACATATTTATAAGAAATAAACATATACAAATCTATTTCCCATTAACAGAGAAGTTAGACAAGGAGACGTAATATCACTAAAATTTTTTAATCTAGCCCTGGAAGACGTCTTTAAAACTACAAGTTGGTCAACCCATGGTATTAAGACCCATTTATACGGAACAGCCCGATACGAAACGGGCCACTGTATTGTGGCATTCCAACGTTTGCCTTTTTGTCTACCGGTGTAGCCTGTGAAGCTCTATTTGAGTTTGGCAATTTTTGTTGTGATGTCCTCGACTTTTGTTTTTGATCTTACCCAGTATTTCCTCCTTTTCTCTGATAGTCGTATACCTAGCATTGCTCTTTCTGTTATGGCTAGTTTATTCATATTATTGGCCCTGGTTAGAGTCCATGTTTGACATCCATATGTCATGATGGGAAGGATGCACTGGTTGAACACTTTGCTCCTCAAGTATTTTGGTATTTTGCGGTTCTTACGTATCCAACTAAGTTTACCAAATCCTGCTTATTCCACTCTTGTTTTTCTAGTGATTTCCGCACTTTGGTTTTCTTTGTTTAGTTTCAGAATTTGGCCTGGGTAGAGGTATTCATTAACTTGCTCTATCTCGGTGCCACTTATAGTTATACGTCTGGGGTCATCTGTGTTTGTCATTGTTTTTGTTTTTTTCAAATTCATTTTTAAGCCGACGTTTGGGAGCTGTCTGCGAGACACGATGTCGTCAGCGAATCTAAGATGGTTTAACTTGTTGCCGTTAATATTAACCCGTTCGGTACGGTGATGCACCCGTGTGCATCATGCTTGACTGTCCGCTCAGTACGGTGATGCACACGGGTGCATCATGATTTTTCGTTCGCCATATACCACCATGTATACCGCCACCATCTGCATCATATTTCAGGTATTTTTGTTCCGTCAGAATTACCTTATTCAATTCTAAAAGTGGGGAAACCACGCCCAAAAGTGGGTGATGTCCAGAAGGAGATTAGATTTAGTTAATTTGATTGGTGATAAGGTTGCTTGGATGTTTGACTGATGGGATTGTGTGGGAGGTGAAGTTACTGTGCTGCTGTTTACATTTTACCTTACTATCCCTTGCAAGATAATTCGGATGGAATTTCCCAGATTAGGAGACTGGGACGATATCAATCACAAAATAATCTGGGGAATTCCATCCGAATTATCTTGTTTATCTTTTTTAATAATTTTTGTTTAAAATGGTACTTTATGGATAAAATTTAATTTAACTCACATACTATGTAGAATAATAAATTTAATAAAAATAGTTTTGTTTCTAAAATTAGTGTTATTATTACATTAGCTTTAATTAGTTGTAGTGTGATACTGTATTTTAACCGACCGCGCGAAGTCGCTCGGTAAGCGCTCGAATCCGTATATAGGAGCTGACTTGCCGAATGACGATCCGGCACGAAGGGGTTAAAGGCCGGCGCCCACTTATACGGAACAGCCCGCTACCGAACAGCCGTATTCAAATGGCTCAGCGCCTCCTTTACGGAATCGTAGCACATCGCGCTGAGCCATTTCAATACACACAAATATTAAAATGCCGATCGTCGCAGTCCGTTCCGTAGCGGGCTGTTCTGTATAAGCGGGCGCCGGCCTTTAATGTTAACGACAACAAGTTAAACCACCTTAGATTCGCTGACGACATCGTGTTTCGCAGACAGCTCCCAAACGTCGGCTTAAAAATGAATTTGAAAAAAAAAACAAAAACAATAGAGAGATATCGAAACCCTATTTAACATCGTCCTTTAATAAAAGATCCTTTATTTTGACATATACGCAAGCGCAGTATCACGTCCTTTATTTTTGTCCTGTAATAAAATACAGGCCGCCCGTATTTAAGGAAAAATAAAGGACAAAAATCTTTTAATAAAGGATCCTGTATTTTGACGTTACGTGTCAAAAATGTCACAAATTTGTCAAATTATGTGAAGATGTGAAGAAACAAGAAAAGAAAGGCGTCTAACTTCACTTATATTTATGTTTTTATCACATCTTTGGATATTTTTGATCTAAGTTGAAGTTTTATTTATTAAAAAGAACTCCTAAATAAAGGGATAAAAGTTTATTCTCAGATAAAGATTATTAATGTTTTGACCCAAATCAATATAAAAAAGAATATTTAAGAACATTGAGTTATTACAAAAAGTTTGTAAACAAGAATTTAAATATAATTTTTTTAATAATTTTAAAGTGTTTAATAATTAGGTACAATAATCAGACATAGAATTTATTTACAACTCATTTAAAGTCCAGACATTTTTGTATAGAAATAAATATTTTTATTACAGATATATAAGATGTACCTACCTAATTTCAATTAATTTGAATGCACAAGTATCATACTTGAGACATTGTGGAAAAGTTTAGGATTTGTTAAAATTCTGCATTCAAAGGTAGAGTTCAATTCAACAGATATATAACATAAATGGTATTAAAATATAAACGGGTTCATACAATAAAACAAAGGTTTAAGTGGTTTAAGTATTTATTTTTGAAATTTTTATCCTTCATGTATTAGATCTATAACGTTTTGAACCAAAAGTATTACACTTTCATTTTCGTGCCATCAGCTTTTGTTTATTTAAATATACTGTCAAAATAATTCATCCACCATAAAGCTAATTCCGCTATTATTTTTGTCCTTTAAAACACTTACTTTACTTTATCGTGTCCGGACATGTCATTCATAGCCCAGTTTTGGGCTATGTCAGTTCCATATTTGTTGCCGAGCCACAAATCTTCGAGGGTACAAGGATAGTTTCTGCATGTAAGAAGATGTTCCATATTCTGTATTTCTCCATAGTCACAGTTCACATCATCTTGGTCTATTTTCCCCCATTTTAGAATGTTTGATTTTACTGGAGCGACCTCTGTTCTTATCGTATTTATAGTTTTCCGTGTTTTAAAGTCTAGGTCTAGAGATTGGCTGGTCCATTGAACCTAGGGAAGAGGAAAATACTCATCCTGCACTGTTCCAAGGAAGCTTTTCCTGGATTTTAGTCGCTTTTGTGGCGTTCAAGCTTTGTATAGGGCATTCCACTCATCCACAATCTGTTTAATTTTCTATATGTGCTCTGCAACGCATCTGTATATCAACGGTTCTACAAAACCCGTTAAAGGATACGTAAGGATACGTAAAATCAAACACCAATATGTATTTATAAATTTATTAAAAAACTGCTAATAATAAAATACTTAAAATCAGACACCAATATTAAACTATATTGCGAATCATTTTAACACAAACAAACACACAAAATTTAGTTGCACTAGATTTGCTCCTGTTTGAAAATGTACTGCCACAGCTTGTTCGATTAAATCGCAGCACATTCATATTTGTTAGTACAAATTTCAATGTGTTCTCTATTAACAACTGCAACATTATGTAAAAGTCAACAAGCTCATATTATTCTTTAAATATAACTTGCATCTTATTTCACATATTAATATTGGAAATCTTCTCTTCAAAATACCAAATGTTCTTCCAATAACAATTCTTGAAGCAATTTGTGATTAATTATACAGCACTTTAACTGCTACCTAACAGATACATTGTCCATAAATTCTCCATTTCGTATACCCATAATATGCAAAAGTATTTAACAAGTCCTAACATAGTATTTCTAATTTCACTTCCATTTTGTACAATGAGTATTATGGGTTATGTTGTTCTTTAAATGGCAAAATAATTAAATTCAACGTTTTACTCATTTCAATGATCTTATTCTTAATTGTCTGTGTTCTTACTCTTATTTTAATTTTTATCTCTATAATAAGATCTTATTATAAGAGGTAACAAATAGAATTTTATAGGATATTTTTATATTTACAAAAATATTTAATGTCATTTGTCAAAATAAAAGATTCTAACTGCTTTTCGATAACTCTCATTACACATGTCCTGTATTTGTCCTTTATTAAAAGATCCTGTAATAAAGGAACTTTTAACTTAGAGTTTCGATATCTCTCTAATGACAAACACAGATGACCCCAGACGTATAAAACTATAAGTGGCACCGAGGCAGAGCAAGTTAATGAATACCTCTACCCAGGCCAAATTCTGAAACTTAGCAAAGAAAACCAAAGTGCGGAAATCACTAGAAGAACAAGATTGGAACAGGCAGGATTTGGTAAACTTAGTTGGATACTTAAGAACCGCAAAATATCTCAATATCTGAGGAGCAGAGTGTTCAACCTGTGCATCCTTCCCATCATGACATATGGATGTCAAACATGGACTCTAACCAAGGCCAATATGAATAAACTAGCCACAACAGAAAGACCAATGGAAAAAGCAATGTTAGGTATACGACTGTCAGATAAAAAGAGGAACGACGGGGTAAGATTTTATTTATTTTATTTAATCAGTTAAGCCCATTCGTACCTTTCGGTGTTGGGCTGTTTACAACTAGTTCAATATCTACATTTCAATACATTTTAATAATTATACAATACTTTTATTTTAACAATACAATTTTAATAAATATAAAGTACTTATTTGACCCGTCTTTCTGTCCATATGTTTTAATCTTGTGGTGCTTCTTTGATACTTCTTTTCCGTGCTGTTCTATTTTGAGCCAATTGTTTTGCCATACTCCATTGCAGTCCTCTCTTCTCTGCTTCTTGTCTAACTTGTTCTTCCCATTTCATTCTTGGGCGACCTACTTTATTTTTCCCTTGTACTCTGACTTCATATACTTTTTTCGTTATTCTTGTGTCGTTTAGTCTGTGGATGTGGCCCAACCATCCTAACTGTCATTCCCCTATAATTGTCTCTATGGGTTTTATCTTTAGAGCTTGAGTTATTGTGTCGTTTCTTATTTTGTCTCTTCGTGTGACCCCTTCTATTTTTCTCAAGAATCTCATCTCTGTAGCTTTGATTTTTCTTTGTTAGTCTTTGTTAGCGTCCACGACTCACTCCCATAGACGATTGATGGTCGAACCACTTTTTGGTACACTTGTGTTTTGACTTCTTTGGGCACCTCTTTCTTTCCAAAGAACGTATTTCATAATGTATTATAAATTGCTTTTCCTATTTTATTGTTTATTTCTTTGTCTATTTTACCATCTTCTTCAATAATTGTACCTAAGTAGTTGTAGCTGTTTACTTGTTCCAACACTTGTCCTTCTACCTTAATTTTTATCACTTTTTTTGTAGTTGCCATAACCATTGTTTTACTTTTATCTGTGTTTATTTCCATGTTCATTTTTCTTAGTTCTTTTATATAAGTGTTTATTATTTGTTGCAGTTTCTCTTCCGTGTCAGCTAACAATACCATATCATCTGCAAATAGTAATTCTTGTATTTGTACATTGTTCATTTTCCATTTTTCCAATATCATGTCTTTAGATTTCTCCTTGCATTGCTTTATTGCGTCATCTAGTACCATTGAGAAAAGTAATGGGACTTAGTACGCAGCCTTGTTTTAGTCCTATCTTTGCCTGGAATTCATCAGATTCTTGATTGTGAGTCCTTATTTTTATTTTATTATTTTTATATAAGGCTTTAATTATTTTTATCATATCCTTTTCTATTCCATTTTTCTTTAAACATTTCCATATATCTTCCCTTCTTATTCTATCAAAAGCTTTTTTCAGACCAATAAAGCATATGTGTATCTCTGTGCCTTTCATCAATAGTTTTTCTCCTATTTGTCTCAATATGAATATCAGATCTTGGGTACTCCTTCCTTTTCTGAAGCCATACTGGGATTCTTCTAGTTTTATTTCTAGTTTTTCCCTTAGCCTTTTTTCAATTATTCTATTGAATATTTTGGCAGGAACGCTTGTCAATGTAATACCTCTATAACTTTCTCAATTTCTTGCGTCTCCTTTCTTAGACAGTGGTACTATTATATCTGTTTTCCAATCAGATGGTATTTCCTTTGCTGTGATTATTTCATTTAGTAGTTCTCGGAATTTTTCTTTTGAATTGGAAACTTAGTTGGATACGTAAGAACCGCAAAATACCAAAATACTTGAGGAGCAAAGTGTTCAACCAGTGCATCCTTCCCATCATGACATATGGATGTCAAACATGAACTCTAACCAGGGCCAATATGAATAAACTAGCCATAACAGAAAGAGCAATGCTAGGTATACGACTATCAGAGAAAAGGAGGAAATACTGGGTAAGATCAAAAACAAAAGTCGAGAATATCACAACAAAAATTGCTTAACTCAAATGGAGCTCCACAGGCCACACCGCTAGACAAAAAGGAAAACGTTAGAATGCCACAATACAGTATTGGAAACCTTACGAAGCTAGACGACCAAGAAGAAGATAATAGATGATATAGGTAGACGACATAAAAATAATATTCGGAACAAATTGAAAGTATTTGCTCACGATAGAAATCGATGGAAGGAGTTATGAGAGACCTACGTCCATAAATGGATGATAGAAGGCTAAAAAGAAGAAGAAGAAGAAATAATTTTTTTATTAGAAATAACCCGCATAAACCATGCAAGGTTATTAGCGGTGGTACAATACATATTTAATTAATATAATATACAAACTATAGAGTTTTTACAAAGTTGATTTTAATTTATGATTGTTCTTAACGTTAGCACTCATATTTGGTTATAGATTGTAGTTTCTTTTAAAAACCGAATGATTTTGTCACAATCTCAGTCTAATGCACACTTAATATCACTTGGTAGTCCAGTAGCTTGTCTTTCCAGTTGATATAGTGGACAGTTTATAACAATCAAAAGTTGTGGTAGGAATCTGTTTTAAGTTATATTTTTTTGTTGTTTTTAAAGTTTCTTTCTTGTAGATATATACTTTGTGGGTTTATTTCTTTTATTAGAAGTTGAAGTGTTTCGATGTGTGTAAATAATCCTTGTGTATTCCACTAAATAATATCCATTTATTGTTAATATTTATTTTATTGATTTTTTTTAATTGGGGTTTCCTTGAGACACATCTGTATCTTCGGAGTTGTCATCATTTTCAATTTGTTCTAGATTTAGTTGACGACGTATTTTCTTCTTTATTCGTGTAATTCTAGATTTAATGCGTCTGTCTTCGAGTTTGGGGTAGATTTCTGTTAGTATTGTTAATATTCCTGTTATGTTTTCCGTGTATTCTTGTGCGATATTTAATGGATTGGGGAAACCATGTGCATCATCCAGAAATCTGACTATCTCTGCATAGTTTAAATCAAACTGGGTTGAAGCTTCATCAATAAATTCCTTTACAGGTTGGATAAGTGATTCTGTAGAAACTGTTTCTCCTGTTTTTGTATCAGATTTAGTGGCTCTTGACTTTTTTATTGATATTGCTTTTGGTTTCGTAAAAACTACTTCCGTGTTTTCTACCGGTGGTGTACTAAGTGGAGTCGATATTTCAGAATGAGAACGTTTCGGTCTAGTAATTTCTGTATGGAGTTCTTGGGACTCCATTACTTCACAAGTGTTTTCCATTTGATTCTGAACAGAGTGATTTTTGTTTTCTGCTATTGCATTAAAGGAGGGAATAGAGTCTTTGTCAGTTTGGGATGTAGGCATGGACAGGTTTGGCTGTATGGCCGTATTGGTACATGTTGTGGCTATATGACCAGATTGATGAAAGAGATAGCAGATGAGTCCATCAGAAAGAAAGATTCGGTAAGACGTATTATCGAAGTGAATGAGAATTGATTCAGGAATGACAATATTGTTGACAGGTGTATAGTACACCTGTCTACGGAAGCTTAATACGTGATTATATTGAGAGTCTTGAATTCCCGCTCTTAAGAAAGACATCGGTGAAAGAAGATGAAAGCCCTTCTCAGCAAGATATGTTTCGACGATGTGATGAGGAATAGTCGGACAGATATTAGACAACAGTAACCTATTAGCAGGAGTGACTAATCTTCTCGCTCTAATAACATTGTCTCCTATTTTTATTCCTCCGTGGTCTGTTAAAAAATTGTTAACAACTTCTTTGCTGGAGAGGTAGATGCAGATTCTGCCGTTAGAAATTCGCGATGAAAAGAGCACATTTTTGGGCTGTACTAGTGATCCTATTGCTGTAACGTAGTCTTATAATTTTAGTGTGTCTACTGCTGGTATAATAATGGCTTGTTCTTTGGCAGGGAATGTAGCTGCTTTCTGTTGGGTAATTGTAGAGTCAGATGGTGTTTGTTGATCGGGTAACATTGGAGGACCCCTGTAGTCAGAAGTACCAGCCATCGGATAAAATTGTTAAATACTTTTTATTTAAATTTTCTTATTTCATTTCATTATATTGTAATTGGGTCTTACGACTCTGTTACTTACAAAGTATTTAACTTGTCGAAGATAAGCCAAAAAACAAGTTTTTTTAATCGAATTTACAAAACTGTATGACTGGATTGAAATTCGTAATTCTGTAAGATTTTGATGAAACCGTAAATATATTGATAAAAGTACTTACGGCAATCAAATCACCAGTAATAACTAAACTACTGGTTATGTTTCTTATAATTAATTTAAAGATTTACTATAGAAAAATGATGAAAAACTTGGAGACTAAATTTAGGTGTACTTAATTAACTAAGTTCAGGACCGCACAGAGAAGAAACATTTATATAAACATAAATACAGGGTCTTCTGCTTCTTCTCTAAATGTAAACTGACATTTTTGTTTTGTATATGTTGATATTTGACATACTTATATTTTGATATAAGTCCCAATTTTTCTTTGCATGTCTTCGTTATTTAATTTATAAATCATTGTGTTTTGTTTCATTACTTCTTCGCTTTAATGTGACATCTGTTTATCTTAGTTTTGCCATTTCTATCGGCTTTTATAGTGTACTCTTCATAAATCAGTGCAAAAAGAATTACAGATGCATAATGTAAATTTTTTTACAAATTTTTTATAGCTCTCAAATATATGGACGCAAGACATTGAATGTGAGAATATGCTCTTGTCCCAAACGTGATAAAGAAAAGGAGGAAGCGGACGATTCTGGCAAGACGCAGCCGCCGAGGGGCAAAAAGAGAAAACTGGATAAACCGGCCAAAAAAATTGTTAGTAATAATCAAGATTTGAGAGAATTTACTATATCGGTAAGTTTTAATAATTTTTATTAAAAAAAAATTCTATTCGTTACGAATTCGTTATCAGCACGAATTGAACTTTAAAAAATGTCTTCTTGAAACTTGTTTCGACGTCCTATAATCTTATTTATACATGGAATATTAAGTCTAATCGCTCAGTATGTTCAATTTCAAATTAATCCCTTAATTTGTAATCTCACATTATTCTTAACTTCCTAAACGTTTATAGTTTCACCGTGTATAATTGAAACATTGGGAAACATATCTAGTAATATTTTAATTATTAGAGTCCAGTGAACCTTTTGCAACCTAAATAAATTGCCAAATCGTGGTATTTCCATGTGAACTCCCTAAGTTTTGCAATAGCTTAGTTAAACTGTAGTTGCAAGCTTTCAACATATTCAAAGTCCGTAGTTTGTTACCACGCGACATTGATGAATTGTATATTTTGACGACATTATAAATTAGCCAAAGGGACTATTTTGAGTCGCAGTCTATTTAGAATAGTTACCTCGTTAACAAGTACGTAAGTCATTGTATGAAGTTACGCCGAGTGTAATTATTATTAGTAGCTGTCATTAAGGGCAGCCTATTATAGAAAGTTACCTGACCTACATCTATAGTGTAATACTCGGTAGCTGTCAATAACACCATATTTTTACTCCACACTTCCAACATTTATTTACCATCGTCGATCGAGAAGAATCGGACAAAGGGGCATTAGAAAACAATTCGATCCTGATATTTACATCGAATTGTCCACGTGCATGACTGACGCAGCACGTAGCGCTTTCACCAGACATTTTTGGATCTGACAATTATTTGATGTTAAGCATCTGATAAATACATATTGGGAAGTTGCAAATGATTAATAATTATTATTTTTTTAATGATATTTTTTCAATTGTTGTATAAAATCGATGTAGTATTAAGAACTGGGTTTCTAAAAATTCACCACAATTTATCTTTTCAACCCCAAACCGAACAGAAAGGAAAAAATATGTCCTCGTTTTTAAACTAGGAGGAGTAATTCAAATTTACCGCAGTGTAATGCTTGTTTGTAATTGGTCCAACCGCAGGCAAGTTTACTTCACTAAATTATGAAATTTTGACTCTATTGACATTTATGAAAGTTTTATATTGACATTTATGAAAGATTTTTGGTGTTTTCTGAGTTATTCCTTTACTTTTTAGATTTTTAGTTTGCATTTATATAAAAAAACTGTTGTTTTTAGAACTCCTTAGCGACGTATTATTGTTATGTCTTATAAGTTGTCTAATACTGATTACTGTTGAAGGCCGACATGGTCAACAAAAAAGGAGATGAATCTGGTGATTTTTATAGTGACATTATTGGGTGTGAATCTGTCTTTTGAGTTTCTCTTAGTTTAAATATTTCCTCTAATTTGTATGTAATTATTGGATATCTATAAAAACTACACTTACTGTTTCGGTTATTATTAGCTCAATTAAATACGCAACATTTACCATTTTTGACCAAATTTGTTATACAATGACAATGACATTACAAAGATAGCTCCAATATTGTCATATTTCGACACTAATCACGCTGGCATCGTTTCAGGGTACCCCCACCATGGTCACGCACGGAGCGAATACAATTAATAAATGTTTTTATATCACATTTCTTAAAGTATGTCAACACGATGATAGCCTCACTTTTATTTATTATATGATCTTATACGACTTATATTTTACTAGATCCCCATCGCTGGAAAACATAATATTGGAAATGTCCTTAAATATTGCCATGATCTGATGGCAGGAGAGATTGCACGCCATTCTGGTAGTGGGGTGGAAACCACAGCGCCATACAGTAATGCCTTGTCTAAAATTAGTACAATGATTAGTAAGTATTTATGATTGCTTCTAAAGGGAATTCATTAATTACGTGAGTTAAATTAAGGGAAAAGTTATTTGATCAAATTGTGTTTAATTTAGTCATAACTTAGCACATTTGCTGCAACTTTTCACGGTGCCCATGACGCATGAGTAGCGTCACGAAGGATTTATCAAAGGGATCGATGCCCCATAAGATGCGCCAGTAGTGCTGTGTTACTAAATGAACGATTTAAGTACGTGGTACCAGCCAAGTGGCGCTTGTTCAAGATGGGCACCGAACGTATTAAACATCAACGGGTTACTGTCCCCGATCGGAGTCATGCGCATGTAGTAAAGTGTCACTTTAACTCCGATCAGAGTCATGGGCAGCAAATGTGTTAAGGGATAGAGATAGAGGTTCACTTAACCTGATTCTTTTTTCTGTAAGTGTACGGTAAGACTATTATATGTGTTCTAATATGTTACCTGTTTTATTTTGATTGAATTTTTCATACATAATATTGTAAGTACTCATTCTTTCTATTGTTTTTATCTTTTGCGTGGAGGTGAACAAATCTAAAATATACTCGCGTAATTAATGGGGACTCACTTTTACTGAAACTACTTTTACATCTTTTACATTTTATTATTTGTTATGTTTACAGTTGGGTTGTAATGACTATTAAATATGAACTATTTTAAATGGGAAATAAGCCACAATTTTACCAAAAAAATGAATCATTTTACCAGGAAACGCAACTCATCAATATTGGCAATATCATTTTAAAGTCTTCTACTTTAAAATGTATAATACATGCCTGAATTGCCGATATAAATGAGTCAGATTAAATAAATTATTAGAAGAATTTTTTACTAAGCAACAACATTTTTGTTTATTTAGTATTATTTTGTATTTTGACAACGACACCCGACTTGGGCGTCGAAACGTTAATAAATTCATTTTTTTTTTTGGTAAAATTGTGGCTTATTTCCCATTTAAAATAGTTCATTATAAAAATGCCACAATAGTACGTTCGTTAACGGTAAAATATTGCAAGACCTCTAAATTCTAAAGAACCGCTCCGATTTATAAGAAATTTTGCAAATTAGCTCATCTTATCCTTCTCTTTCTTCTCTTCAAAAGTGATATGACTACAATGTGTGCTTTTTATTTTTAAGGGGTGAAAACTACCCTTTTTTACCAAAAATTAAAAAAGCCGATATAAGCGTTATTTAAATCTAAATTATGTGTAGGTACGTTAAATAGTATGTTAAATATAGGAATTTGAATGTTTATCATATTGAAATGTATTTTATAGTTGATAACTATTTTTAAACCCTTAAAACTACCCTCTAAATAAGAATTTGTATAAAAAATATTTTGTAACTTTAAATTAGATAATGATGTATTTTGTAGTAATCTAAACTTTATTTTATGTTTGCAATTTAGTTTATTAAGTATTTAATATGTTCAACCCTTATAAATTACCCCTACAAATAGATTGATTAGATCATTCACTCACGGTAAAATATTGCAAAACCTGTGAATTTTAAACAACCGCTTGGGTTGACATGAAATTTGGCATTCACATAGCTAATAAGTTAAGGAAAAAAAGTGATATAGTACCGATGTGTACTTTTACCCTGGGGGTGACTTTCACCCCTTCTCGGGGGTGAAAAAATATAGGTCCAAAGTAAGTCCGGAAATGAATAAACTGACTAATCCTAAGCAACTTCTGTTCTATAACGTTTTTTCACTAAGTCAATACTTTTCGAGTTATTTGCTAGTGAATATGTTCATTTTTCAACAAAAGAAACACGTTGTTAGACGGTTTTTCGCAAATAACTCTAAAAGTAAGTATTTTATCGAAAAAATATTCCGAGCAGAAATATAATTATGAAAAACTGAAAAAATCTGTGTATGTATGAAGTTTGGAGACCTAGTAGAACAAGAGTCATAGCTAATGAAGTTCCAAGATACGGGGTGTTGAGATTTCTCTTACAAAGTGAAGATTTATTGATTGCTCTAAAACCGGTTGAGATATGCAAATGAAATTTGGTTGGTTTTAAGAGCATGGTTTGGTTGGTTTTGGTTGGTTTATTACGCATTTATTGACAGACTTACTATTAAGAATTTTATATTCACCATTGGCGCGCATACGGGTACTAATCTGAATTTAAAAAAAAATAGTACGCCACTGAGGTATTTCAAATTAAAAAGCAATTTTGAGGTACTTATTTAATTTATGACAGAAAATATATCTTCCGTTTTTTTCATACAATGCGCCATTTTCATGAAAAAAAAATAAAATACTTATATCAACGCTTAAAAAGTATTCGACATAAGTTTCAATGTGGTTTTTTAACGATAACTTCTGCAATTTTCAAAATATTTTATTGTTCCAAAGCTTATTTTGTGGGAATTTGAAAGTGCTAAAAGCATTCAGAAGTTAGACTTTCTGGAGGTCTTTGATTTTTAAAGCATGCGATTCAAAGGGCTTAGAAAACTGCTTCTCACACTTACGTGCAAACTTAAAATATAAATATCTCACTCAGTTTTTACCACAGAGCCATTGAAAAATTGGAATAATGTTAATTATTATTTTTGTGGAAAATTCACCAATTTAAGTAATTATTCTTTTGATTTTTCAACGACATAATCGTTTTGTTTTTGTAATAACTCGGCCATTTTTTATCCAAATCACTTTTATCATAACACCTTTTAAAGGTATCAGTAAAATATTTAAAAGATGTCTCCATAATTTTTTTCTAAAAATCTCTATTTATTGCGTTATTTAATGATAAAATGTTTGATTCAAGGTTAATTCGAAAAAACCCCGATTTTAAGTAGGCTGTAACTTAGGTTTTGTTATTGCTATAATAATTTAAAGAACACCACTACATTCACTAATTTAATAGGTTTCTTTTTGAGTATAATGACTTTTTCCTAAAAATGCATAATTTTAGAGATATTTTTGAAAATCCACTCAAAAACATGCATTTTTTATGTAGGATATCATCAATTTCGATCGTGAATAACTTGCTAAATATCACTTTACCGAAAAAGTCGTATATAAGATTTTTTACTCAGAATTGAAATATCTATCAATTTCCGAGGTTATTTTGTGGTTAAATATTTCCACCCCCGAGAAGGGGTGGTACCCACCCCCAGAGCAAAAGCACACATCGGCACAATATCACTTTTTTTCTTTGACATATTATCGATATGTATGCCAAATTTCAAGTCAATCCAAGCGGTTCTTTAAAATGTACCGCAAAAACCGTCAAAGAATGGACTACAAGGAAATAGCTTCAGAACAACACTATTAAATATATTTTTACCTAAAAAATGCTTGACGTTTCGATTGAAGTGTTTGTAAATAATGAGTTTTTGGAGAATGAAAATTGTATTTTTATGTATTATGTGTTGCATCGTGACCAGACATCTCGTAACGCGAACATTCGTAACCGGACAAGTGGTAACGGACAACTCGTAACGGCGACAGTTCGGAACAGCGACACTTCGTAACGGCGACAGTTCGTAACTATACAAATTCGTAACGGAAAATTCGTAACGTCAAAATTAAATTATTCTGTTTATTTTATTAACGTGGAAACTAGCTGTTATTACAGTTATAATTAAAGTTATGTTTATTAAATTAACGAATCAGTACCGGGATAAACATCATTAACACATTTTATATTTCGTGTTTCAGAATACATATATTAAAAGTCTTTAACAAACAAATATTTAAATACATACAAACTTTTAACAATATTTTTAAAAGTTTTTCCCTTATTGTTCCTTAAATTTGCATATACAGTAGACTCTCGTAAGTTCGGCCACCTCGGGACTGGACCCTAGGCCGAACTAACCGATGCCTACCTAAAAAATGCCCATTTATTGTTTGTAAGAATCTAGCAAACACAAAACACTTGCACACTAGCTAAAATACAACACAGAGGGATACTCGTGACATATATTAACACATTATGAAAAGACAGAAGGTTACAAAACACTACAAAATAATACTCACAGAACTGTAAGTAGGCATAATAAAATTTAAAAATATTACTATACATTGGTGGTTTGGATTCGGAAACACTTAAAAAAATCTGCTACTTTTTCTTTTTTAATGATTTTTTATGTGCAAAGTCATTTTTTAATAAACATTGCATCGATGGCAGTTGCCTCTTTTTGCTGTTCGATATAGGTAGCTGCCAGTTGCAAAGCTGCTTTGCCTTCAGCGTGGCTTATTTTATTTTCTTCATCTTCCTCTTCTATCTAAGCAGCCTCTGCGTCGTTATCCTTCTCATTTTCCTGGCGAATGACACACTCGGCGCTTTTGTCGTCGTTCAAAACCTCGTTGTGTAGCTGCTTTTCAAAGATGATTCACTCCAGAACATCTTCTTTAACAATGGGACAACAGCTCGGTAGTTGCTGAAAGTCGTGAGATAAAGCTGCATTGTCATCAGGTTCGTTAACAAGAATGTTGTTTGGCTCATCTGCTGTTGTGTTTGCTTGGTCAATCTTATCTTCTATATTTGGCCAAACTTCCTATTGGGATACTTCCTCTTCAAGCACTCAAGGGCCCCTTGGTCCATGGGCTGTTGAAGACTGGGAACAGCAGTTTAATTTATTTTTCATCGTCACACTGAATATCTTCCTGGTGATTAAGCGCGTTGTCAGGAAGTAGAAGTGCTTTGATGGCAGTTTTAATTTTGTCAAATGTTTTTTCACTTTGAGAACAAATTCGTAAACGATATATTGTCTGAAAAAGTATGTGTTCATCCACGCTTAATTCTGAGATCGATAATACACTGGGAGAGTTTACACGTTTATGTTCATAAACGCTCTCGGTTTTGGTGCTGTGCCAATAACAAATAGGTGTCATTGTGGATCCCCGAATCATTTCAACACAAGGCCGTTATCATTTCTTTGCTGACTTTAAACCCCGCAGCAGATGTTTCTTAAGGGGTGCCAAAGGGTTTTCTGGACAGAAGTTTAAAATGTAACCCAGTTACGTCGACGTTGTCTATTTGCTCTAGGCTCAAGTTTACGTC
This sequence comes from Diabrotica virgifera virgifera, assembly GCF_917563875.1. NCBI lineage: Eukaryota > Metazoa > Arthropoda > Insecta > Coleoptera > Chrysomelidae > Diabrotica > Diabrotica virgifera. The sequence goes on along the minus strand of NC_065445.1, from coordinate 69,111,707 downwards.
ACCGATGATTTTTTAAAATCTTGCAGAAAAATTGGTGGCCGCTACAGGCAGAGAGCCGACCGGACTAAGCGGAGACCGAACTAACCGAGGCCGAACTTACGGGAGTCTTTTGTACCTAGACAAAGGAATAATGAAGTAATCCGTGAAATATTTAAGCCGCCAACCGTCTTTAGACATTCCCAACTTTATAAGTAAACATTTTTTAAAGGAAAGATTATAACTACCTGTTATTATTATAAACCTTGTGATTGGTTATAGCGTTGAGGTATTCAATCAACGGTTATAGTTGATAAGAGGGATGGCTTCAAAGAATATGATAACACGAATAATTTCATTTATAACTCTAGTAACAGTTAGTTTCCACGTTAACAAAAATAAACAGAATAATTCAATTTGGACGTTACGAATTGTCTGTTACGAACTGTTACCGTTACGAATTGTCTGTTACCATTTGTCCGGTTACGAACTGTCGCGTTACGAGATGTCATGGAACCGTGTTGCATAACTAATTTCCGGAGTGGAAATCGAAACGTCAAGTATTTTTTAGGGAAAATTGTAATTATCGTTACAATCTAACTGTGACTAATCCCATATAAAAATAACATTTACCTTAGACATGCCACAAACAGTTTCCTAACCTTATATTGTTTTTTTTTTTGTTTCAGAGGACCTAAACGAGTAGCATTCCATGTTATTCCTACACGTTTTTTTTTGTATTTCTTTTTTTACACATTTACCTTTGTCTACTTATTTTTATATTATCACTTGTTTTACGAGCATTTGTGTAAGTGGGTGTGTTTTATCAGTTTAGGGCGGTTTCTCTCTTTGATTTTTCATTAGTTTACAGTTATTGAATAGTTTTGTTAAACATATTCTTCAGATATATGAATATATGCTGAAGTTGAAAAAGTAACTCATATATATGAGCTATTCTTTTAACAACTTATTTTTCCTTTAACCCGGTAGCAGTCGCGCCGCTTAGAAAAAATCTAACATTTTATCCTTTTCCGTGATAACTTGATGAAACATTTTGCAACATAACTTTCCACTCGTAAGTGCCTCTAGGAAGATTGTAGTAATGTTAGAAATTTGTTTACAAACTAAGAATATGTTTAATACTGCTATTTACTTTATTTACACTCTTTATAGAATTAAGGTTGATTCGCATTTTACGGAACGTCAGCGTCCCGTCACGAACCGGCAACGTTACGTAACAGTAAAAAAGTTACGTGGTACAGTAACGTTCACCAAGGTTTGTCACGTCATTCAATTACAACGAAAAGTTAAGCGATGAGCAAATTAAGCACAAAAAAATGAGCAATAATTCTATTAATGTTGGACGAAGAGGAGCAGGCAAGCAACAACCCTAAGAAAAAGTTGTGGGTACGAAAGACGTTTCTTAATGGAAAATACGTAGGGGAGTAAGTACCATAAGTACATTGTTTAAACTTAAAGAACTAGATGATGACGAAATTTGTTATAAATACTTCAGAATGTCTCGGGATCAGTTTCATGTGCCATATTTAGTTCAAACATCAAACTGAAAAGACAATCTCGCCAAATATTCAATTGATTGACGGCCGCTGTTGTACTTTCCGCATTCGTATACTAGAAACATAGAGAAATAAAAACAAGGGTGCTTGGTTGATACATACGATTGTCACACTCGATGCTAGCGACTCGATGAACTACTTACTAAACTAAACGGCCAGAATAGGGAAAGCGGGAAATTTAAAATAATTCTATATTTCCCTTAAAAGTTTTCAGAAATATAGGATGGGAAAAACACATTTTATTTTTAATCTTTATTGTTATTTAGCCTACCTACTTGCAAAACACGGTCTTTTGTCACACTATCACTAGTTTTTTATTTGTATGTAATACACTATACACTATGTACACTATATCCATTAGTCCATTATCACTTGTGTAATTCCAATTTGTACTGTATTATCAGCTTAACAGTTAACAGTACTAGTAAGTACATACCTGAAAATAAAAAATAATATAAATCACTCGGAAACATGGAATTAACATTATTTTTAGTAAACTGCAGTAATTAATCACTTCATAGTTTTTGAAAGGTTATCTCCTAAATGAAAGCAATTTCGCTTTGTTGTACACGGCATATGAATGTACTTTAAAAAATCAATATTTCTAGACTATTATATAATATTAAAATTATATTTCCACCTACCAATATTCAATTCCACCAATTCAATATAGTTAAATCAAACAATTCAGCACAACAACAAAATGGAGTCATAAAAACATGATAAAAACACAACCTGAAAAGTCAATGTCAACAAGTATATTTTCACGGTACAATAAATTCTTTATTGTACCATGGCACAGAATGGTAAAAATTTTAGTTTCATAAACAACAGCGCCCCGATGTGCTACTTATCTGCGCAGAAAGGAATGTGAACGGTTTGCCCTATCCTTTGACCGCTCTCTTGTTTTTATTTCTCTATGACTAGAAATATGCAGGAATTGACATAAAACGTAACAGACCGTCACGTCAAAATATTGTTTTAGAGAAACGTTGAGGGTCTGAGAGCGTGACGTTCCGTGACGGTGCCGACATATGAGAACATCCTCGCTTAAAATACACTACAGAATATTTTTACGGGACGTTGACATTCTGTAAAATGCGAATCGACCTTTAATGTTTTTAAACATAACTTTATAGTTTATACTAGAAAACACTAAATTTTTAGATTTACTTATATCATATTCTACCTCAATATAAAGGTGCGCATTATTTTTAAATGCGTCCTGTATTAAAACAGTGTTCATGCTCTTTTTAATTTTACATTAAAATAAAAAATAAAGTGCTCAAGTACAAATATATTAAACACTTATTAATATTGCATATATTATAGAACGATGGAGAAACCATTGTTCGTATTTTGAAAGGGAGAAAGTCGCAAAGGACTAAATCGGATTAATAAAATGTTTAGAGAAGTATCTAGCGCATTTTGACCATTATTTGTTGGTATGTCGTAATTGATTCATTAATTCATCGTAAAATCTCTTCAGTACATATAAAATGTATAATTATGTAAAATTTATGTAGCCAGTGTAACCAGATATCGTAAAATACGTTAAGATCTGAGGTGGGTAGGGCATGTGATGCGGATGGAACAAATTTACCCTGCTAGAAAAACGCTCTTTGATAGACCCATTGGTCAGAGATGAAGATCCAGAACAATGAAGACATGAAAAATATGGAAATATGTGCTTGGCGGAGGATAAGGATGACTGGAGAGAAATTCTTGAGAAGGCTAGGACTCAGCATTAGCTTGTTTACTTCCTTTAAAATTAAAATTATTTCTTTCTGCAATATGTTTGCTCATTTCTCCATTTTATTTTTCCTCTTCTTCTGTCAGGAACTTGCTACTCAGCTGTTGGTATTGGGCGATTATCATTTTTATCATTTCGGTGTTAATGATGCCTTATCAATTTTAATATATCAGGAGCTTGGAGGAGTAAGGGCGAACTGCAAAAACGATGCTTCGAGAAAAAGTATCAACTTGTAAAATTACTATAATAATCATTCTTATTTATGCCTTATATTCACTTTGTAAAGATGGTTTTTGTCGGTGTCACGTTCTATCGGTACATCGGCTCATCACTACAATCTTTTCTCAGAAGCGTTGAACAGAATAATGAAAGGCGCCTGTGTGAGAGGAAAGTTGATCGCCAAGTACTAATAAAAATTACAATATACAATAAACGTTATGCAAATTTAGTTTCTCTACTATTATGCAAATTACACCCTAATCTTTTCCTACGGTATGGAAATCCTTCTGGTAGATCTTAAAAACTTAAAAGGATCAAGTATATTCAAATGGGAAATAAGCCACAATTTTACCTAAAAATGATTTTATTAACGTTTCGACGCCCAAGTCGGGTGTCGTTGTCAAAATACAAAATAATACTAAATAATAAAATCATTTTTAGGTAAAATTGTGGCTTATTTCCCATTTGAATATACTTGATTATAAAAATGCCACAAGAAAATAGCTTCAGAACAACACTTAAAAGGATCTTGCAAGATTTTTATGAAATAAAAAAAGAGGTTTAATACTTTTTATTCTATAAAAATAAACATCCCTAGTGTTTTTAATAAAATTCACAAATAAAGCTTCAATTGAATTCAATTTGATTCTCATCGTCTACGGTTTCTTCGTCTTCTGTATCTCACCAATTTAAGCTACAGAAACACCGGTGCGTTAACAGAGAAGAAGGGGCGAACCTTGAACGGAAACGCAACGAAAGCCTCTGGGTTCGCCCTTACTCTTCTAGACGATTATGCAGTTCAGTTTCTGACATGAATGGATTGGTATATATATTATTTCTTACGAAATTTTAGGAGTATTAAGGGCGAAACATGCTGTTATAATATACAGACGCATTCTTTAAAAGTATGTGAGGAAGATGAGACTGTTTTTGAAATTACCATTTTTCGGGCTCGCCCTTACTCCTCCAAGCTCCTGATATGCTCTCACATATTCATTTTTAAAATCATTTTACTATCCAAAGATATGCTTACGCTATCCCCTTGCTTTATTAGAGAATCTCACAATTCTCACTTCTTTTATAGCTGCACAGAACAGTTTACATAACTGCAAATATCTCTCTTTCTATAAACTTTTCCTGAAAGCACGAATTTTAATAGACTATATCTCATTATAACTTTAGTATTCCTTATTCAGTGCCCACCATAAATCCTCTCGAGATCCGATGATACGTTTTGGTAGGCCTTGGATGCCAAATTTGCAGTTATTAAAGCGTCATGGGGACCTATTGAGTTGTGAAGATTAGGTCCTAAATCCAAAAAAGTTAAGTTTTCCATTTTATCGAGGATTTTCCCCATTTAAATTACTCATTTAAACCTAATTATCTACACTTGAGAGCAAAATAATCGACTTACTTGCTGAATAATTGTACACGTGGAATTTCCTAAACCTGTTGTCCGATTTGAGTGATTTTTTTAGTATGTTATAACCTTATTATTTAAGAAAATCGATGTAATGTTATTGTTGCTATACAGGTAAAGGTCATTTTATACCGGGTGTAACAATCATAGTGTGTTTTTTCTTAAAGTTTAGAACACCCTGTGGAGTATTCTAGCATATACAAAATATTTAAATTAAAATTCAATTGTAGGCTTAGGCTTTATTAACATTTTCTTTTTTGACTCATTTGCTTATGTTGGATAATAAAAAAGTTAGGTATGTTTAAGAAAAAAACACAGTATGATTGTTACACCCGGTATAAAATGACCTTTACCTGTCTAGCAATAATAAATATTACATCGATTTTCTTAAAGAATAAGGCTGTAACATAGCCACCTTTAGTTTACAAGCCATGAAGAGAAAAAGGCAACGTCGCAATTGATGACGTTGGTAGTCTGACCTTCGGACTAAAGCTTTCGAAACTACGATTTTAAAGTACAAATTCTGGTAAAATTTATAGTATTTTTTGAGTCGAACAAGAAAATATTGTTAATTAGAAGTTTGTACAAAATAATATTAAAAGTAATTCCTTGTAAGTAACGTTTATTATACAAAAAAAAAAACAATAAGAATATAAACGGGATTTATTTCTTTCGAATCCTAAGAAAACTAATAAGTATTTTTCAAAAATTTAAACGCAGAGTGAAAGATTACGTTAGGACCGAGGGCCCAAAGTCCCTGAAAACTTCTATGTTTATTTTAATAAGTTACAGGGGTGAAAAACTAAGAAAATTTAGTGTGATTTTTAGTTTCAAATATGTCATTAAAAAAAAACTTTTTATTCGTTCTAAGGGACTTTCGGCCCTCGGTAATAAAGTAATCTTTTATTCTGCGTTTAAATTTTTCAAAAATAAGTACTTATTAGTTTCCTCAGAATTCGAAAAACATAATTACAGTAGAACGTCGATAATCCGGACCGTCAATAATCCGGATTTGTATCTAGCAAAAATATCTGATTCTTTTAAAATAAATTAAGAACTTCGCTGCGAAAAACGAACCTCTACCGCAGTTCAAAAATATTTTACACATTTATTTAAAAGCCCAAATAGTGTCTGATGTTTTTACTGTACACATGGTGCTATTATAAATTAATTACAATACAGTGTTTAAACATAAAAAAATGTTTTGATTAATTTCACCTCTAGACACTTTACTGTACAAGAGAAAACATAAAATTTTAAAACGTTTGTTGTACTTTAATGTGTATACTGGCCTTTTTTTGAGGTAATTTCGATAATCCGGATAATTTGATAATCCGGATGGGGTCCGGTCCCAATTAATCCGGATTATTGACGTTCTACTGTACATTTAAAATAGAGGCGTCAAAATTTTTCATTTTGTTCCTTTCCCCTTAAAGTTTGTCGCACTTATTTCGAAACACCCTGAATTGATAAAGAATAAATCTAGTTGTTAAACATAAGCGAATTAATCAAAAAAACAGAATGTTAAGAAAACCTGAGTCTATAGTTGGGTTTTAATTTCAGTATTTTATAAATGCCCTGTACACCATAAAAATTTGACTGGTCAGCAACAATATTATTACAGCGGTATTGTTAAAGAATTAGGCTATAACATATTAAAAAAATCACTTAAATCTGCCAACAGGTTTAGAAAATATAAGACATTAAAAATGACAAAATTTTTAAGTGGACGGATTTCTATATGCACGCAAGTTTATATAAAAATATATTATATTGAACTAAAATCATATTAATAACATACATTTTAATGTTCTTTATACTTTGGAGCACGAAATATTGTAAAATATTTCAGTTTCTCTGTAAATACAGTGAATATTTTTTAAAAACAAATGAGAACTGTCAGAATTAATCGGTCTACCAATAGATGTTGCCAAGTTTCAACTTCATGGCTTGTTAAGTAAAGGTGGCTATGGCTGTAACATACTAAAAAAATCACTCGAATCGGACAACAGGTTTAGGAAATTCGAGACTTCTAATGTGTACACTTCAGCAAGTCAGTCGATTATTTTGCTCTCAAGTGTATTTCAAAAGATGCGCAGTGTATAGAGTATTTAATTGAGAATGTCATGAGTCATGAGAAATTCACTGGGTGCATAATTGTTTAATTATTTTTAGACATTTTATAAAACATAAACCGGTTGAGATTGTTATAAGTTTCATATTGTCAATATAAACAGAGAGAGAGAGAGAGAAAGAAAGAGAACAAAGCTGGCATGGTGATATCGTTAAGTTGCTGGATTTGATTTAGAAAATGTGTTTGAAATATTATTACAGGTTTTAGTTGTAATATGTTCGTTCCATTTATATAATTCCTTTGTTTAATAGTGTAAGTTAGTAATAGTTTTCCAGTTTACTTATTGATATATTTTTTAATTTAGGAGGCGCATATGTCACACAATATGCTAATGCGGTGTTGCTATTATTGTACTTTATTAATTTCAAAATATATACCTACAATAGATTGTAAGCCAAATTTGATGCAATAAAGTTGCAATATTTTTTTACCGATATGTTAGGTTAATCTTTATTAATTTTGTAATAATAAAATTTACAAAAATGTCTCATTGCATTTTATTTAATTTCCTATGAAAACTTCAGTCAAACGTGAAGCTTTAGATGCTAAGTGAAACAAATTCTACATAAGGTAAATTAAAAAATGGGCAAAAATCGAGGAAAAAATAAGAAATTTATGTGAAATATGAAAGCCGAAAAAGACTTATCAGCTTAGATATGTTGTGGTGTTATCGAAGAATGCGGAAAATATCATGGACACAACACGTAACAAACGCGGAAACATAAAGAAAGATGAAAACATAAATACTCAATACTATGAAGGAAAGAAAAATGAGCTACTTCGGTCACATACTACGAAATTAAAATTATGAAAATGACTTAAGTTTTCACTCTAATGGCATACAAAACAACATAATATTACTCTACATCCCACCAGACTGAAAACAATGGGAACCTTCTCTGGTTAGACCTCCGAGGTTTCTACAATTTGCAAGCCATACGGATGCTGAGACTAAGGAAGATGAGGGAATTTTACAATTTATAATTCACGTCCCATCTGCTCAGCGCGGTAAAGTTCCAACGAGAATGGTTCCCTTCGTACTCCAATCAGAGTAAACATGTAAATAAAAAAAGAATAACCATTTTCAATTTGGGGGGGGGGGTTGTTTTGGTTGGATTAGAGAGAGCAGCGAAGGCAGAAATGATAGAGGCAAACAACTGTTAACTTTTCTTTTGGAAAACAATCTCTATCAAATGAACAGCTTCTTTAAAAAGAAAAAACACAGAAGATGGACCTGGGAAAGTCCAGATGGAAAAACAAGGAACGAAATCGACTATTTCTTAACAAATAAAAAAGAATTATTTAAAGACGTAAATGTGTTAAACCAGTTCAGCACGAGCAGTGATCACAGGTTAGTAAGACCTAAAATAACGATATCTATCGAAAAGGAAAGACTCAAAATGATAAATAAGAAACACCCAAAGAAATGGGTAAAACCAACTAATATTCAGGAGTTCGAAAAATATATTAATGATACATTGAAAGATACAACAACAACAGACATTAATATACTGAACAAGCAAATAATCACCACAATACAACAGGCTCAAACTAAATACTGTCCAACAAACCAAAAAGATGAAAAACTAAGTCAACCTACTAAAACCCTTATAGAACTAAGACGACAGATGAAAGGAGATACAAGTTCCAGCAAAGAAGCGCTAAATCAAATAAATAAGACTATCACAAAGTCAATAAGAAAAGACATAAGAAACTACAATGTAGAAAAAACAAAAGCAATAGAGCAAAATAAGAACATGAAAGTTTTGAAGAACGTAAGCGTACAAAAAGGAAAAATAGAAATCAACAAACTAAGAAACAGAACTGGAAAAGAAACTACAAACAGATGAAATATTAACAATAGTCGAAGAGTTCTACACAGAGTTATACAAATCAAGAAAAAAAGATGACAATGCGCAACCTCCAATTACAGTAAAAACTGGGGTATTAAATCAAGGATCAGATTTAATGCCCGATATAACAAAATCAGAAATCAAAGAGGCTCTGAAGAAAATGAAAAATAATCGAACCCCAGGTGAAGATGGAATAGTATCAGAAGCACTAAAAATTGGAGGAAATATACTACTTGAAAAAATTAAACAACTTTTCAATATCTGCCTTCACAACGCCAATATTCCAACAGACTGGAACAACGCTACTATGATTCTATTACACAAAGCAGGAGACAAAGCCAATTTAGAGAATTACAGACCGATTAGCCTCCTCAGCCATTTATATAAGTTATTTACGCGAATAATAGTTAAGAGAATGGAAAGAAAGTTAGAGACTTATCAACCAAGAGAACAGGCAGGATTCCGAAAAAATTACGGAACAAATGACCATCTACAAAGTATAAAAACCCTGATAGAGAAAGTAGTTCAATAGATACAATAAACCCCTAGTTCTAGTTTTTATCGATTTTCATAAAGCCTTTGACACAGTTGAACTTAGCAAAACATTACAGGCGCTTAAAGAATGCAGGCTAGATTATAGGTATACAAAATTAATACACAAAATATACTTACAGGCAACAACCACTGTCAAATTACATACTAACAGTAATCGCATAAAAATAGAACGGGGGGTTAGACAAGGAGACCCAATGTCACCTAAACTTTTTAATACGGTCTTAGAACATGCTTTCAAGAGTTTGGATTGGATGACAAAGGGAATAAAAATAGATGGAGAATACCTAAACAACTTACGTTTCGCCGATGATATAGTCATAGTAGCTGAGGATGTAGGTATGGCAAGAGAGATGGTACAAGAACTCGTTGTAGCTACAGAAAATGTAGGTTTAAATATAAACATCTCAAAAACAAAAATAATGACAAATTTGGTACCCAACTAGAACATCAGTATTGGTGGGAAGGAAATAGAACTCGTAGATAGATATAAATACCTGGGACATGAAATTACGATTGGCAGGGATAACCAGACTCGTGAGCTGAAGAGAAGAATCGGTCTTGGGTGGGCAGCATTTGGAAAACTGAGAGAAACTTTTAAAAGTGAGTTACCCACATGTCTAAAGAAAAAGATATTCGATCAGTGCGTCCTCCCAGTCTTGACGTACGGATCAGAAACACTTACCTTAACTAAAGCCTCGGCTACCAAACTAAGAGTCACGCAGAGAAGAATGGAGCGGTCAATGTTAGGAATAACTCTGCGAGACAAAATCAGAAACGAAGAAATCAGGAGAAGAACAAAGGTGACTGACGTCATCGAGAGGATAGCCAGGTTGAAGTGGAGATGGGCAGGACACGTAGCCAGAATGACAGATGGGCGATGGACGAAGAGGTTATTTGAATGGAGGCCAAGAGAAGACAAGAGAAGCGTCGGTCGACCGCCTACAAGATGGACTGACGACTTAAGAAAGGTAAATAAAAACTGGATGAGGGCGGCGCAGGATAGATGGGGTTGGAAACGAGGGGAGGAGGCCTATGTTCAGCAGTGGACTTTTGAGGCTGGATGATGAGAGAGAGCAGCATATGTGCCTCCTGATGAGAGACTAATAAGTTTCGAAACCGGTAGAGGTGCTTGCTGCACCCTCTGATTAGACTAGTATAATGCATCTGTATTTTCGTTTTGCAACGAAATTGAAAATGGTTATTCATTTTTGATTTACATGTTTACTCTGATTGGAGTACGAAGGGAACCATTCTCGTTGGAACTTTACCGCGCTGAGCAGATGGGACGTGAATTATAAATTGTAAAATCCCCTCAGCATCCGTATGGCTTGCAAATTGTAGAAGCCTCGGAGGTGTAACCAGAGAAGGTTCCCATTGTTTTCATTCTGGTGGGATGTAGAATAGCATTATGTTGTTTTAAATGCCAATAGAGTGAAAACTTAGTCTTTTTGCTAGCAGTTGCCGCTAGGGCATCTATAGACCGCTTTACAGCTTGCAAGAAAACTTGCTGCAATTTCTTGCATGCAAGACTTTCATGCAAGTCTATTGCATGGTCTTTTACAGCTTGCAACCCGGCTTGCATGCAATTTGAAAGTTTTACCCTTAACCTAAGTTATTGTTTTTTTTTAATTACTTTATTGCTGTTTATTTAACTTGGTAAATTTCGAAATGCCAAGACTATCAGAAATAACCAAACATAAAAGGAAAACGGCGGTAGCAGCAACTTTAAGTATTATTATTGCTGCAGCCAGCCTTTTAGTCACTAATTTAGAACGCCGAGATCGGAGATGGTGAGTAAGATCTTAGTTGAACAAGAAGAGGGGTAATAATGTATCTCCAACAGAAGAATTTATCCAAGTAGATGATGAAAATGACTCTAATTTTCTAGGAATGAATGTACATTTTAATAAACCCTTGGGAAAAATTGAACAATTACAAAGAAATCTATATTTCGAAATAATATTTCTGCGAAACACAAATTAATTATTATCCTAAGGTACTTATAACTAGAGGAGAGAGAGCTTCCGTAGCTTAATATACAATTTACAATAATTATAGAATCTCAGAAAGTGCCATTTCATTATTCATTCATTTCCATCATTGATATATTTCACAAACAGAAAACAGCTGATTGGCATGTATTCGTGAATCCGTGTCGTCAATGACATTTGATATTGTGGAAAAATCAAATTCCCCTAGACTTGCATGAAAACTTGCAGAAAAAATGGCACCAAACCGATTATCGCACAATTGCAAGAAGTTGCATGCAATAATCAACTGACGACATACTGCGCATGCCTTTAGGCAACTTTCTTGCGTCTTGCAGGTAGAATTGCAAGCTGTAAAGCGCCCGATAAGGGCGCCAATTCGTTCGTTGCAATCCGGAACTGCACGCTGGGGTTTGTTTTGGTTAGATCAGGGAGAGCAGCATATGTGCCTCCTGATGAGAGACTAATAAGTTTCGAAACCGGTAGAGGTGCTTGCTGCACCCTCTGATTGGACTAGAATATGATGCGACTGTATTTTCGTTTTGCAACGAAATTGAAAATAGTTATTTATTTTTGATTAAAAATATGAGTTGATGCGATTGGTTATACAAGGGAAAGTGGACCGGGGAGAAGACGCACGTCCTGGTTGAAAAATTTAAAGCGGTGGAGTCGTAAAACAACAATAGAACTCTTCAGAACCGCTGAGACAGAGTAAAATGGGCCATGATGGTGGCCAATGTTCTTAACCTTCCGTGACTAACATTGGGTCTGTGAGACCGACCAATTTTTACGATTATATCCAAATAGTTCGTTCGCCGCCATCACTAGCCGCCTGATTTAGATGCCTGTTTTAGTGTTAGGTTAGGTTTGAGTCTTCAGTGTCAACTAATTATGCAATTATCGGCAAATCTTGTCTCAGAGACCCATGATCTACTCGATGAAAAAATATTTAGATTAACGAAAGACCGTGCAAACAAATGCTGATAATTTAGTAACCCAATTGCCAGGAGTAAAAAGTGAACCTAGGTACAAGAAAACAACAATGGAAATATTGAGGTTGTTTTTGACAAATCAGATGTTATGTGATTGTTTTATTTTCTTTGGTACTTTGTTAATGTTAAAGAGGTTTAATAATTTAAAAATAGGTATTGTTCGTCCGCTATAACTTTTCCCATGCGTCACGATTCATTTTCAAACAAATTAAGTGAAAACATAAAGTGAAACGAACGTCGATGTATATACATTTTGTATACTCTATACTACACACATCGGCGTACCTTTCACTTTATGTTTTGGCTTAATTTGTTTGAAAATGAATCGTGACGCATGGGAAAAGTTATAGCGGACGAACTATATCATTTATAGTGATTATTTTAGTAATATTTTCAATATTAATAATTTACTATTAGGATTGAAAACTACTTCGTCTTTCAATGCCAGATGGCGCTAGCCACCTACTATCATCACTTCAGTTGCAATGAGTGGGAAAACCTCTCGATACGAATCAGTTAAAATATGGAGAACAGTGCCTACGTTCTTTCCGATGAAGGCTCCAATAAGAGCCGAAAATCGCGATTCAAGGGACTGGACTGCACTCCGTATTCTAATTGAAAAGTAAGATTGTTTTGCATTCGCATTGCAACTGAATAAAAATGGTATACATTTTTATTTTATAGTCGTATTACTCCGTAGAGTAACTAGGTGCATTTTTCCGTTGGAACTTTACCAGCTGCAGACGGAGGATGTGAATTGCATAGTGTAGAATTCCTTCCCTCTCGTCTTCACTGCAGCATCTATTTGACTTGCAAATTGTAGAAGTCTTGGAGGTGTCACCAGGAAAGTGTACCAATAAGTTTTCAATTTAAAAATCTTTTAGTAATATTTTTAATATTTTCAATATTAATAATTTACTATTAGGATTGAAAACTACTTCGTCTTTCAATGCCAGATGGCGCTAGCCACCTACTTATCATCACTTCAGTTGCAATGGGTGGGAAAACCTCTCGATACGAATCAGTTAAAATATGGAGAACAGTGCCTACGTTCTTTCTGATGAAGGCTCCAATAAGAGCCGAAAATCGCGATTCAAGGGACTGGACTGCACTCCGTATTCTAATTGAAAAGTAAGATTGTTTTGCCTTCGCATTGCAACTGAATAAAAATGGTATACATTTTTTTATATCATTTATGTTTAATTTTACCCCTTCAGGGAGTAAACACAAACACAATCCTACGCTTGAAAGTGTGTGTCAATGGAAACATTTTTTTTATGTCGGTCTCTGCAGAAAGATGTTAGCTTTAATGTTCAGAAAACCTATATTAGTTGCGGAAGGTTAAAGGATGCGGTACATGAAGGAGAAGAATGAAAGCGGAATGTTATGTAATTAACTGTTTCGCCTTTTTTTTGTCCTGGTGAATTCCTACACCATTCCATTTTTGTGAGCTACCCATTTCCTTGTAGCCGTTCTTGTTTTTGTAACGACGCAGAAGGGTTCCGGTCCAACGAGTGGCACTGATGAGCTTTGTTTGGCCACTTTTTTCATTGCCTTTATGACCCTCGTGCCTGTAAAGACTTCAAACCCAGAATAATAGCCTGTAAAGATAGGGACGGCTCTATATTTAGTAAAAAGGAACAGATACTAAACAGATGGGCGCAACATTTTGAAGAACTGCTTAGTGGCAATTATGAAGATGGCGAGATGGAGAATCCCATGCTTCAAATTAATGAAGATGATCGGCAGCCACTCCCCACCGAAGAAGAAATTAGAGTAGCCATCTTAACACTTAAAAGTAACAAAGCCACCGGTTCGGATAATCTCCCTGCTGAACTCTTCAAAAACGGCGGCGACACCCTCTTGAAACACATGCATAAACTGATAACTGCAATTTGGCAACAGAAAGAAACACCCACAAACTGGAAGTTGGGTGTACTGTGTCCTCTACACAAAAAGGGAGACATGATGGTGTGTGGTAATTATAGAGGCATCACTCTACTCAATATGGCATTTAAAGTGTTGTTCAACGTATTGTACAAAAGACTTCCCTACGCTGAAGAAATAGTAGGAGGATATCAGTGCGGTTTCCGTCCTAATAAATCAACAACGGACCAGATATTTACAGTGAGTCAGATCCTTAAAAAAACCCTAGAGTTCGGCGTCGACACCCACCACATATTCGTGGACTTCAAAGCCGCATACGACTCAGTTAATAGAGGTAAACTTCTACTTGCTATGGTAGAATTTAAAATACCGCTTCATCTTGTCCAATTAACTGAACTTACGCTCACAGGAGCAGAGAGCGTGGTAAAGATCCAGAACGATTTTTCAAGACCCTCCCATTGCAAAAATGGACTAAGACATGGACTAAGAGATGGACTATCGTGTCTCTTATTTAACCTGGCATTAGAAAAAATAATTCGAGAGTCCTAAATTAATACGAATGGTACTATCTTTAACAAATCAGTACAAATTGTCGGATACGCAGATGACATAGACATCATAGGAAGATCTTAAAGAATCTCTGAAGAGCATCTGCACAGAGAATGGGGCTAAATATAAATGTTCAAAAGACCAAATATATGTGTTGCACTAGGTCAAGCAACCCGACACCTACAAGAATAATAATTGATGACCTAGAACTGGAAGGTTCGACACCTTCATATACTTAGGCTCGCTGCTAACTAAAGATAACAATGTCAGTGAAGAAATTAAAAGAAGAATAGTGCTCGCCAATAAGTGCTACTATGGCTTAAGAAGACAGATGGCCTCAAAAATATCTAGAAAAATTAAATTGACTGTCTACAAAACACTAATAAGACCAGTGCTAACATATGGCTCAGAAACTTGGTCACTTACTCAGAATGACCAAGAACTGCTCAAACGTTTTAAGCGAAAAATTCTAAGACGAATATATGGTGGCATAAAAGAACAAGGTTTGTGGCGCAGGCGTTACAACTTTGAGTTGTATAGAAATTTTGGAGAACCTGACGTTGTACAATTCATTAAGGTAGCATGCCTTAGATGGATAGGTCATGTAATCAGGCGAGAGGAAGTTGCCATAGTCAGAAAAGTTTTTGACCGAAGAGGGTCGATAGGACAACGAGCAAGAGGAAGTCATTCCTAATCGAGCAGCGAAACGAACTGGACGTGTTTACACTCAGTTTTTCAGTTCTGTAATTAGAGGCTATTAATAAACAATTATAAACAATTAAAAATACATCTTTTCCAAACCGTTGAAGTGAAGGATGTTTTTTTATCGAGTAATTAATAATATCGAAAGTGATTAGTGATAAACTGAGTAAGTAGTTAATTTTTATTTAATAAATATTTGTTAAATCATTATTTATTCTACTGAGAATGATAATCAGAATAGTCAAATGGATGGGTACACGCAGCAGTCTACCTCGAACGAGGCGCTGCTAGTTCAACAAAACCAAGCTTTGTTCAACGAAAATCAAGCCCGCAGTCAAAATGAGCAGGCGTTGTATAATGCTTGGATGAGTGAAAAACAATTAAGAGAAAAATTAGAAGTCACTATTAAACAGCTTCAAATACAAGTTGAGATAATTCAAAATAAAATAGAACCAGTTGAGGAGACCACTAAAAAAGACCAAACCGAATATCATACAGATGATGAAGAACTAAGCAGAGAGACAGAATGGATTAGGGTTAGAAACTCAAAAAAAAGAAAAGCTAGCAACTCACCGCAGGTACAATCCCCTGAAACGAGTACCAAAAGTAACAAACTGCAACCGGTTAATATCCCAGCTAGCAAGATAACGTTAGATTAACGTTAAATTGAGGTTTTTTTGTATTGTTACGTAACATCTATCAAAAAATGACATTACTGATACGAAATTTTAATACGTATATTATACCTATGAATTTATTCGTTTCTGAAACGTGGCTCTTTGGTAGGTTTTAATGCATATGAATTTATTCGTCTCTAACACGTGGATTTTTGGTAGGTATAGACACGTATAAAGTCAAGCGTCCACAGACCCGCATCGTACGCATCGTACGCAACGGATTTTAGTTTGACAATCGATAATGCGATCCGTACGATGCGGATCAGTGGACGCGGTTACATAAGTTTCTGTACAAGGCAAACTAAAATCCGTTGCGTACGATGCGTCCGATGCGTACGATGCGGGTCTGTGGACGCTTGCCTTAAGATCTCGTTTGAGATTGCAGCGCCATCCCGTATTTATTTCGAACCTTTCATTAATATAATACCTAACCTTACACTTCCGTGATTAAAATCGTGTTTGTTTTCATGGAGTATGGAGTTATGTCAAAAAAATCGAAGGTAATTATTTAGTGTTGACTCACCGCTCCCACAAGTCTGACAACTGTATATATGGTATCTGCCTTACCTTCTTATCATTTTAAAATCAACAATTAACTGCGCTCGGCTTTAATTTTTGTATTTATCTCATTTAAAAATGTGAAATTTTCAGATCAATTTCAAATTATGGCCGCCATTACAGTATGCGCAGATCGCTTACGTATGGATTGATGACAGTTTATTTCTGCAATGTTTATGTCTGCAATTGATATAATATGCAGTTTATGTCTGCAATTAATATAATATTAATTATTAATAAAATTAAAAAATTAATATATTATGTATTATACAGTACAATTTCTCAAAGGAGGAAGACCTAACCCTTCGGTCCAAACCTAACTTTCGGGTATTAGAGTGTAGAGTGTTTTGTTAATTATTAATAAAATTTAAAAAAAAAATAAAGCACCTTCCGTCTTTGCACAAGAAATTATAAAAAATTTTAAATTAGGCAACATTGCAGAAATAAACTGTCATCAATCCATACGTAAGCGATCTGCGCATACTGTAATGGCGGCCATAATTTGAAATTGATGTGAAAATTTCACATTTTTAAATGAGATAAATACAAAAATTAAAGCCGAGCGCAGTTAATTGTTAATTTTAAAATGATAAGAAGGTAAGGCAGATACCATATATACAGTTGTCAGACTTGTGGGAGCAGTGAGTCAACACTAAATAATTACCAAATCGAATTATTATTGTTGTGTGCCTCAATGTGATTCTTGGATAAAGCGTACCTAATAGTAATTTATCGTTTCATTTTTTCCCTAAATAGGATGAACAAAATAGAATTCTATTCAATGACAGTTTAGTTGAAAAACGAAATGTATGGAAATATCTTCTAAAAATGGGGAAGCAACCTAGTCCTTATATGAAAGTGTGCAGTTTACGAATGAAGCAGTGTTGCCAGAGAAATTTTTGTAAATGTACCAAACTAGTGACACAAAATGTACCAAATCAACACATTTTGTACCAAAATTTAAAAAAACCGTTGTTTGATGTTATTTGAAGCAAATTCTTTCGATTTATCCAGATTTATCTTTGAAATCTAGAGATTTTTAAAGTGTGACATAATTTTTATATTTATTGCTAGCGCCACCTATCTATTGCCAGTGATTAAACATGTAGAATTCAAATTTAACAATACAGTTTTCTTCAACTTTGGTGACTTTTAATGTTGTTACAAATTGACAGCTGACAATGACAATTTCTTATTTTTTTCTTGACATTGACAACTGACAATTTCTTCTTTTTTTTATTGAAATTGACAGCTGACAAGGAGAATTTCTTCCTTTTTTTGTTGACGTTGACAGCTGCCAATGTCCATTTCTTCTTTTTTTTTTGTTCTATCATACACGGAATAGTAAACAATTACATGTTTTGTGCTTGTGAATTGAGTTAGGGATTTCTAGGGGAAATTGAAGCTCCCGTCTAGGGATTCCCAGAAATTTCATATGGTAACCCTGATGCGATGTGAGTTGCATACTATTCGCTCCGAGCGTTAACAAAGTGTCAAAGCAAAATCGACCGACCTGCTCATGGTGGCGGTTTTTTGAAATTTTATAAGGACGCTTTGTGTATGTTTAAATGAGACATTTAAAAAAATGCCGTGTCACGCTAGTGATATTATGTATTAATATAAACAGAAAATAAAAACGCACTATAAATTCTTCACTTTTCAATATTGATTATCAGTTTGATTTTGTATGCATAACCTCACTATCGCAGTTTATGTCAATAAATATTTATTAACGAAAAAGAAAATATTTTGTTGCACTATAAATTACAGTATAAATTAATAACTAATGAATTCTAACAATTGTATTCGGTTATTATCACTACAAAATAAAATATTCAAGTTTAACAAAATAATCCCATAAGACTCAATGTTAAAACGTCCTTACAAAATCTGACAGCGTATCACGTGACTGTACGTAGAGGGGAGACGCACGGAGCCAATACAAACAATCAGATGCATTCTCTATTTAATGAGAAACGAACATTCCACATAATTTTGGATTGCATATGTACAGGTGTATTATAGTCAAAGTGGTTAAGGTGGCAACATTTTGAAAATGTACCAGAAATGATTAAATTGTACTTTTGTACAAATATTGGCTAATTGTATCAAATTGGTACAATTGTACCTACTCTGGCAACGCTGGAATGAAGATTACTTCAAGGGTATGTTTATGTATTGCAATATAAAGTAGCTATTAATAATTTTGTCATGTTTGGTCATGTTCAACGTCGAGACGTGAATCACCCAATACGAAGAATAGCTGAAGTGCAGATTCCTGGAAGGAGTAGGAGAGGAAGACCAAAGAAGACCTGGAGGGCGAAACGATAAGGCAGGACATGTTGGTAAAGGAAAGTAACATTGATATGACCCAAGATAGAATTGTGTGGAGAAATGCAATTAGGGAAGCCAACCATGCATAGGGATAAGGCAAAGAGAATGATGATTAATAATTTTGTCTCTTTCTGTCACATTAAAGTCAAATATATAATAAATGTTTATTTCAAATATATAATAAATGTGTCAGCATCATGTATATGGTTTTATTTACACAATAATTTTAAGTCCTATTTATAAATATCATTTATACCGAAAATTCTCCTAAAAAGTGACGTTTTTGTGACGTTAAAAAGGTTACGTAGAAATAACGTAAAATTGCTACGTAACATCACTGTGACTTTTATACGTATATTTTAGGTAAAATTTGATGTAACTTTTGTCGTAACTTCTCCCAAAATGTTGACGTTTGTTTGACGTTATATATACGAACACTGTTAGCTGGGATAAAACCTCCACCAATTATAATTAATAAAGTACAAAAATATGACGAATTGTCAGATTATCTACATAAAAACAAGATACAATTCCAGGCAACCATGTTGGCTGGAGGGAATATGAAAATCAATGTCACTGACTCAGATGCATACAGGAGTCTAACTGAAGTCTTAAACAATACGGAAATGGAATGGTTTTCATTTGAAAACAAACAGTCAAGACCTGTCAAGGTAGTTGAAAGAAACTTACACCAGTCATGCAAAGCTGCACAAATTGTAAAAGACCTAAAGAACAAAGGCTTCAAAATACTGGAGGTAAATCAAATACTAACCGGGAAAGATAAAACGCCACTTCCGCTTTTTACTTTATCCTTTGATAAAGATGAAGATATAAAAAAAATATATGCCATTAATGAAATATTAAATATGAGAGTACAAATAGAGGCTTTCAGAAAACCTAAATTACTGCCCCAATGCAAGCGCTGCCAGGAATATGGACACACACAGAATTACTGCAAAAGGGAACCAAGATGTGTCAAATGCATTGGAAAACATCTAACAAAAGACTGTAAAAAACCCAAAAATATAGCTCCAAAATGTGTTCACTGCGGCAATGACCATCCAGCTAATTATAGAGGATGTAGCACTGCAAAAGCTCTGCAAACACTAAGAAATAAAAATATAAATAACAAGTCTCCTGAGAGCAGATTAAATATAGAAAATATGGAAGATAGACACCAAACTTTAAGAAGAGCTGGAGTATCTTATGCTCAAGTAGCACAACCAGAAACTGAAAATAATACAGACACAGTAACTGAAATGCTGCAAAAAATAATGGAGAAAATGAGCAAACAAGAAGAATTTAACAAAAAAGTACTTGAAAGGCTGGACAGACTTGAAAATATCAGAAGCCGATCATAATAAGACTATAATGCCCCCGGACCTTAGGATACTCCAATGGAATACAAATGGACTCTTACAACACCAGCAAGAGTTATTAGTAACCCTACAAACACAAAAAATAGACATATGCCTAATTGCAGAAACACATCTAACTAGACAATCATTTATTAAGCTGCAAGGTTATCAAATCTATCATGCCATACATCCACAAAATTCAGCCAGAGGCGGAGCTGCTGTCGCTGTTAAAAATAGTATTCTCCACTGGGAACGTGAAAAAATTGAAACCGAAGAAATACAATGTGCCTCTATCAGTGTTAAAACTAAGAAATACACACTTAACATTGCAGCTGCATATTTCCCTCCTAGACATAACCTCAAAAGAGAAGACTATGCTAACTTCTTGTCAACCTTGGGTGAAAAATACATAATTGGCGCAGACTTTAATGCAAAAAATACCTGTTGGGGCTCCAGACTCTTAACACTTAAAGGTAAAGAATTGCAGCATGTTGTGACCGGACACAATTGTAGATGGCACTCTACTGGGAAACCCACTTACTGGCCAAGTGATGCAAACAGAATCCCAGACCTCCTAGATTTTTTCATATCCAGAGGTGTAGCAACAAATTTTATAAAAGTAGAGGATGTAGAGGAGCTTATATCTGACCACTCTCCAATTCTACTAACAATTAGTGAGCAAATTGTTACCACTGAAATGAAACCCGCGTT
Organism: Diabrotica virgifera virgifera; assembly: GCF_917563875.1. Taxonomy (NCBI): domain Eukaryota; kingdom Metazoa; phylum Arthropoda; class Insecta; order Coleoptera; family Chrysomelidae; genus Diabrotica; species Diabrotica virgifera. The sequence continues at coordinate 69,090,464 of NC_065445.1, read as the reverse complement.
GACCAATAAGTTTACGGACTGGGTAAACTTCCAATCAGAAATTAATGAGAAAATTGAGTTCAGTGGATTTATTCAAACGACAGAACAATTGGAACAAGAAACCGATCTATTTATGATAAACATCCAGCAGGCAGCGTGGAACAACACACCTATAATCCAAAGAAAAACAGTAGGAAACAATTACCCCAAAGAAATTAGAGACTTGATACAGGAAAAAAGAAAGGCTCGGAAGATATGGCAAAGAACTCGAATTAAAGAAAATAAAAATAAGCTTAATAGGCTCACACAACAGCTGCAAAGGGAAATCTCGAAAATTAAAAACGAATCAATCAATAAGTACCTGAGAGAACTAACTGATGATGAATGCACCGATTACTCCCTTTGGAAGGCAGCCAAAAAGATAAATAAGCCAGTTCAGCATGTACCTCCTCTACGAAAAGAAAACAGAACATGGGCAAGAAATCCCAAAGAGAAAGTGGATGCGTTCGCTGATTATTTAGAAAACATATTTCAGCCAAACCCTGGGGAAACTCATGTAGACGATGAACCAGTAGCTTTTGATTCTGTTAACATACAACTGACTACTACAAAAGAAGTTCAAAAATTAATCAAAAACATCAATACAAAAAAAGCGCCTGGGTTTGACCTGATCAATGGTGAGATACTAAAAAAATTACCTAGAAAAGCCATATTAAAGCTTACTACACTAATAAATGCATCCTTTAGGCTTAGATATGTTCCCATCCTTTGGAAAACTGCAGAGGTTATAATGATACCAAAAGTAGGACAAGATAACCATGAATTAACATCATACAGGCCAATCTCCTTACTATCCATAATCTCAAAGGTGTTTGAAAAATTACTACTACGAAGAATGAACCATATAATTGAACAAAAAAATATTATTCCAACTCATCAATTTGGATTTCGTGATAAACACTCCACAATTGACCAGATCCATCGAATAGTAACTGAAATAGAAAAAGCACTGGAAGGGGACAAAATTTGTTCGGCAGTATTCCTGGATATCGCAAAAGCATTTGACAAAGTATGGCACGACGGTCTGTTAATGAAGCTAAAGAAAATATTTCCTATGCAACTCGTTGAAATATTGAAGTCATACCTACACCAGCGAACATTTAGAGTTAAAATGGAAAACGAGTACTCTGAGTTAAAGCAAATAAATGCAGGGGTTCCACAAGGTAGCGTTCTTGGACCAATACTATACCTTTTGTACACATCTGACATTCCGGAGAGGGAAAACATCCAACTGGCCACATTTGCTGATGATACAGCAGTCATGACAATAGGAGCAACTATAGAGGAATCTACGATTAACTTACAAAATGCAATTAATGGTATAGAAGGCTGGTCCAAAAAATGGCGTATAAAGTTTAATGAACAGAAGTCAGTTCATATTAACTTCACTAACAAGAAAATCAATAATCTTCCAATTATCCTAAACAACAACGTTGTTCCTAATAAAAAAACAGCGAAATACCTGGGTTTAAATCTCGACGTCAAACTAAAATGGAAGGAGCACGTTAAAAAGAAAACTGAACAGATGAAGATAAAGTACAAAAATATGTATTGGCTAATAGGTAGGTACTCTCAACTTTCCATCCAGAACAAAGTACTAATTTACAAACAGATATTGAAACCGGTGTGGACCTATGGCCTACAATTATGGGGCTGTACCAAAAAAAGTAATTACCGAAATTTAGAAACGCTCCAGAACCGAATATTAAGGAATATTGTATGTGCTCCTTGGTATGTTCGGAACGACGATTTGCGTAGAGATCTTAAAATCGAATCTATTCCAAATGAAATCAAGAAAGTCGCCAGGAGACATGAAGACAGGCTCCATAAGCATCCCAACCATGAAGCACTTCAGCTTCTTGTCAACGAACCCCAGATGCGAAGGCTCAAGAGGACTAAACCGTTCGAGCTCGTGTAATGTGTGAAGTTGTGCCGGGCTTAGTTAGTGTTGTGCATTGTATTGTAGCCACAACAAATACGTGAGCAATTAGTGAAAAGCAGAGTCAGTGCTGTGCTGTGTAGCCACAACAAAGAAGTGGACATTTCATGTAAAAAAAAGCTAGGATGGACTAGGTGACATCTAGTTTACAAACATTTTTTAGGGAAATTAGGTTAAAGAAATAATACTGATTAATCTTGTAGATTAGGTGTATTTATATTGTTTAAATAAAAAAAAAAAAAAAAAAAAAATTTATGTTTAATTTTACCCCTTCAGGGAGTAAACACAAACACAATCCTACGCTTGAAAGTGTGTGTCAATGGAAACATTTTTTTATGTCGGTCTCTGCAGAAAGATGTTAGCTTTAATGTTCAGAAAACCTATATTAGTTGCGGAAGGTTAAAGGATGCGGTACATGAAGGAGAAGAATGAAAGCGGAATGTTATGTAATTAACTGTTTCGCCTTTTTTTTGTCCTGGTGAATTCCTACACCATTCCATTTTTGTGAGCTACCCATTTCCTTGTAGCCGTTCTTGTTTTTGTAACGACGCAGAAGGGTTCCGGTCCAACGAGTGGCACTGATGAGCTTTGTTTGGCCACTTTTTTCATTGCCTTTATGACCCTCGTGCCTGTAAAGACTTCAAACCCAGAATAATAGCCTGTAAAGATAGGGACGGCTCTATATTTAGTAAAAAGTAACAGATACTAAACAGATGGGCGCAACATTTTGAAGAACTGCTTAGTGGCAATTATGAAGATGGCGAGATGGAGAATCCCATGCTTTAAATTAATGAAGATGATCGGCAGCCACTCCCCACCGAAGAAGAAATTAGAGCAGCCATCTTAACACTTAAAAGTAACAAAGCCACCGGTTCGGATAATCTCCCTGCTAAACTCTTCAAAAACGGCGGCGACACCCTCTTGAAACACATGCATAAACTGATAACTGCAATTTGGCAACAGAAAGAAACACCCACAAACTGGAAGTTGGGTGTACTGTGTCCTCTACACAAAAAGGGAGACATGATGGTGTGTGGTAATTATAGAGGCATCACTCTACTCAATATGGCATTTAAAGTGTTGTCCAACGTATTGTACAAAAGACTTCCCTACGCTGAAGAAATAGTAGGAGGATATCAGTGCGGTTTCCGTCCTAATAAATCAACAACGGACCAGATATTTACAGTGAGTCAGATCCTTAAAAAAACCCTAGAGTTCGGCGTCGACACCCACCACATATTCGTGGACTTCAAAGCCGCATACGACTCAGTTAATAGAGGTAAACTTCTACTTGCTATGGTAGAATTTAAAATACCGCTTCATCTTGTCCAATTAACTGAACTTACGCTCACAGGAGCAGAGAGCGTGGTAAAGATCCAGAACGATTTTTCAAGACCCTCCCATTGCAAAAATGGACTAAGACATGGACTAAGAGATGGACTATCGTGTCTCTTATTTAACCTGGCATTAGAAAAAATAATTCGAGAGTCCCAAATTAATACGAATGGTACTATCTTTAACAAATCAGTACAAATTGTCGGATACGCAGATGACATAGACATCATAGGAAGATCTTAAAGAATCTCTGAAGAGCATCTGCACAGAGAATGGGGCTAAATATAAATGTTCAAAAGACCAAATATATGTGTTGCACTAGGTCAAGCAACCCGACACCTACAAGAATAATAATTGATGACCTAGAACTGGAAGGTTCGACACCTTCATATACTTAGGCTCGCTGCTAACTAAAGATAACAATGTCAGTGAAGAAATTAAAAGAAGAATAGTGCTCGCCAATAAGTGCTACTATGGCTTAAGAAGACAGATGGCCTCAAAAATATCTAGAAAAATTAAATTGACTGTCTACAAAACACTAATAAGACCAGTGCTAACATATGGCTCAGAAACTTGGTCACTTACTCAGAATGACCAAGAACTGCTCAAACGTTTTAAGCGAAAAATTCTAAGACGAATATATGGTGGCATAAAAAAATTTTGGAGAACCTGACGTTGTACAATTCATTAAGGTAGCACGCCTTAGATGGATAGGTCATGTAATCAGGCGAGAGGAAGATGCCATAGTCAGAAAAGTTTTTGACCGAAGAGGGTCGATAGGACAACGAGCAAGAGGAAGACCGAGACTTAGGTACCAAGACAACCTAGAAAATGATTTGAAATCTATTGGAATTAGAGCATGGAGAAGAGTTGCCAGAGACAGGGGCGAATGGAGGATTGTTCTGAAGAAGGCTTTGGCTCATAAAGAGCTGTGCTCATCAGCCCACTGATGATGATGATGATTATGACCCTCGTGCTCCGGTCTTCTATTTTATTTAGGGCACCCACAAAATCCCATACTAGCTTAGAATTAACCTCTACAGCAGCGGTTCTCAATCTTTTTGTGTCATGTACCACCAAATACTTTTTATTATTTTTGGTACCACTTAACTGAAATACATATCTGACTAGGTGATCTAATTAACTATAATATTGGTGCTGATTTTGGCTCTTTTTGCTTTTTGTGTACCACCTCAAAAAATGAAATGTACCACCAGTGGTACATGTACCACAGATTGAGAACCGCTGCTCTACAGAATTGAGTGCCTTAAGTGGTGCCGGGCTATTTGTGAAGATGGCAATTTAACGGTACCTACGTATTTTCTTCTTCTATGCGGCGATGAATTGCCGTTATTTCCGCGAGATATCCTTCGATAGACTTACCGGGAAATGTATCATTTGCCTTGTCCCTGCTATAATGGCTCCTACACTCTCCGATGTTTTTGAGCCACTAGTGTACCCGATAGCTTCCGCTTGTATGGGTACACCTTTCTTCCAGTCTTCCCTGCCTGGTATATTAATTTTGAATTATTGTTAAAGCTATACATATCTCATAGTTGTTGCATCGATGGGTTTGCCACATTACAATAGCTTAGAATTAACCTCTACAGAATTGAGTGCTTTCAGCTCCTCGATTAGCTTTCTAATATCAGCTTTATGTGCCTCTTTGTGTGTTGCTGACTATGTATTAATATTCTATTCATAGATCTGGCTTCGCCCTGTATAAAGATATTAAGTGGTGAAAGATTCAGTAGGAGAGATTCAAGTATAGTCCTGAAAGAAACAGGTAGTAAAAAGAGAAAAATCAAACAAGCGGCTCTAATTATGCTAAATGAAACCAATTGTGTCGCAAATCCCTCGGTAGAATGCAGAAGGATGTGGTTATCCATACTAAAAGAGGAAGTCAATAGAAAGAAAATACCACGATTAGTAAGTCAATAACATATCGAGTTAGTACATTTTTATATTTTAGTATTATTTATACAGTGAGCACGTAAAGGTTGGAATAAATTCATTTTCTCGAAAATGGGCGATTTTGGAAAAAATCGCGAAACAGGTCAATTTTTATTTTTAAATTACGACTTTTTGGCATATATATCATACTAGTGACGTCACCCATCTGGTCATGATGACGTTATCGATGATTTTTTTAAATGAGAATAGGAGTCGTGTGATAGCTTATTTGAAAGGTAATTCAATTCTCTATTCAGTAATATAAACAATAACATAATTATTTATACAGGGTGTCCAAAAAATTTTTTTTGGATTAAATTAATTGACATAATAAGAAGAATGTATGTAATTTATTTAATTCAGAATACATTTTACTGCTCTCAGAAAACAGAAAAAAATGTATATTTGAAAAATAATCATTGCTTTTCGCTTAAATTAAATGTTCAAATTGTCACGAGGCTAGTGGGTGTCTGCTTTAATATTGAATTTAAGCAAAAACCAATATTTATTTGACAAAAAACATTTTTTCCTGTTTTCTGATAGCAGTAAAATGTATTTTGAATTAAATAAATTACACACATTCTTCTTTTTGTGTCAATAAATTTAATTCAAAAAAAATTTTTTGGGCACCCTGGATCAATTACTGAATGGAGAATTGAATTACCTTTCAAATGAGCTATCACACGACCCCTATTCTCATTTTAAAAAATCATCGATGACGTCATCACGCCCAGATGGGTGACGTCACTAGTATAATATATACGCCAAAAAGTCGTAATTTAAAAATAAAAATTTACCTGTTACGGGATTTTTTTCCAAAATCGTCCGTTCTTGAGAAAATGAATTTATTCCAACCTTTACGTGCTCACTGTATATCTATGTATTATTAATACAGCAAAACCTCGACATAACGGACTAATTGGGGGGACGGTATGTCCGTTAAAGCTGAAAGTCCGTTATATAAAAATAGGTTTAAAATCAATCAAATTTTTTTTTGAAAATATATTCCGTAGTACTTTAAATACAGTGTACAAATCTCTAAGTTAAGAGAGGAATTAAGTTTCGTTTGCTACTTTTTACTTCTCGACTTCATCTCAAAACTTTCTAAGTATAATATACTCGTTTGGTTGCCAAAATTATTCACTGATCCATGCGTTGAATAAACTATGTATTTTTTGGAAAAACGATTCAATTCAAGTTACCATCTTCTGAATGACGAATATTTTCAGGGGGATAAGTAGGAGTGTTGTCTAAAATCAATAAACAATTCACCTCTATCGGCGGTATTTTCAGTTTCTTCTCTTGAAATTTTCTCACTGCAGGTATAAATTCTTTAAAAAAACCAATTTTTTAAAATATCTGTGGTGAACCATGCCTTATTAGAGCGATAATATGAAACGGGCAGATGATGCATTATATCTTTGACAACTCTTCATAGATTTACGAGATTTGCCAATAATTATAATAGTCAATCCATGTGATCCATCGGCTTACACAAACTAGTGCCGAGATCCTTTCCTTGCTAATTTTTCGTCCAGAATTCGATTTTTCATATTTTTTTGCATTCAATTTTTTTTCATTCGATCGGATTTTTTGTCCGTTATATCCGAAGTTCGTTAAATAGAGGTCCGTTATATCGACGTTTTACTGTATTTATAATTCAAATAACATATGTACATATTAAGGTCAGAATTTGGTATTAGTTTGGAGAGTAAATTCAAGTAAGACCCAATACTCATGATGTCGGTATAGTATCACGAGGTTTTTTCCTGGTTTTCCCTCGTGATTTACTATGGAATCTCTAACGCGAGAATTTTACTGTCACCGTTACATGTGGTTGTCTTTTTAAAGACAAATCACATGCTATGATTTTTTTGTGACGGATATTCTTGAGTTGGAGTTGATTTCGTGTAATCGAATGAACTGTCTTTCAGTAAAGTCGTCCCAGGAACGCAACTCATAAATATTGGCAATAGCATTTTAAAGTCTTCTACTTTAAAATATATAATAGAATTGCCGATATAAATGAGTCAGATTAAATCAATTATTAGAAGAATTTTTTACTAAGCAACATTTTTGTTTAATATTAATATTTTTTGTATTTTGACAACGTCATTCGATTTGGACGTCGAAACGTTAATAAAATCATTTTTTTTAGTAAAATTGTGGCTTATTTCCCATTAAAAATAGTTAATTGCAAAAATGCCACGAGAAAATAGCTTCAGAACAACATTCAGTAGGACTTCCAACGTAGCTGAGAAGTTATTTTTATGGCTCCCGTACCATAAAGGCATGCTAGCCTTTTTGCATTACTTAGCAGCCGTATTGCTCCCATTTGCTGCGTCTTTGTCCACCACGTCACAGACCCATAGGGTCATTTTGGGGTTTAGCCCCCAATTCTTACTGTACATTCTTCTACATCTGCCCAAGGACATAGTAGCTTTCTGTGTAATTTTCAGTATATGAGAAGTGAGTATAACATTAAGTCTATGATCAAAATATACCCATAGTTATTTTGTTACTTTGGCAAATTGAATCTGTTCCTCCCAGCACCGGTGGTTTTAGGCGTTGTAATGCTGTCTTTTTTGTACGGTTGACGATTTGTGTTTTTGAGCATTGACTATAAATATAAGTCTCTCTTGTTTACACCAGTTATAAACTATATTTAGGGCTGCTTGCATTCTCCCCGATACCAAATGGGCGAATTTGCCCCTCACTATGGCTGAAATATCGTCAGAGTATACTATGCTTCTTTTCATGAGCATTTTTCAGTGCGTCACAAATGATAGAAAAAAGGTAAGTCCGTGATAATATACATTTTAGTGACATGACATTTTAGTTAAATCTGACAGTTGTCAAATTTTATTTGCAATTTGGCATAAAAACAAATCAATTCTATTTATTGCATTTATAAAATGGTATTTTCTTTAATTTGTATAGTCTTATAAATTGTACAGATTATATTCGTAGACATATTATATAATTCGAAAATAATTTTTATTTCGATTATAGCGCCATCTATTGACAACTAGAATAAATGTCACCGACGAAATGTAATCACCGACGTGCGTTTTTTTCTATCACATGCAATTTAACGCGTTAGAAAGAAATCGAAAAACTGTGTAGCACTGAAAGATCCTCATGAGAAAAAGCATAGACAGTAAATCTTTTGTGAACAGACTTTTTGAGATCATTTATAGCTGTTCCATTATATCTTTGCGCAAACGTCATGATTCATTTGCAGACAAGTTAAATCAAAGGATTAAGTGAAACGTCCGTCGATGTGCAATAATTATCATTAATATGTACTGTCAATGTAATAATTAGGAAATGGCTATGATCGATGGATAACTTTATAAAATGAACACAATATACTTATAAGTTATAAATTTCAATAAACACAACAAATGCACTAATGTCACTGAAAATAATAAACGTCAAAATTCATAGTAAACAAGGTATCAAAGACATGTTTATCGCAAACTATACTTACCTATAACACCATTTTAACCTACTAAATAAGTAAAACACACATAATTATTTTACAAGTTTATTGCTAAATTTGAAATAGTATAAAACAGGTTTAATTATTGTGTTAATTTAAATAACAGGTTTATAACCGGAGTACACGGAAACTGTTGAAAAACTGAAAAATGTAATTTTATTAGTTACCAACTGTTATTTAAATAGTTAACCCATTCGCTGCCGATCACGCGCCAGCGCGTTATATGGTTACTTCAGTGCGGTGCCTGCCGTTCACGCGCCAGCTAGTGATATGGTTACTTCAGTCAGGTGTCGTTCAACAAAATGGCTCCTAGGCATCGTTTCAATACTCTTCGATAGGCAGCGAATGGGTTAACCGGTAGCAAAAAGGTATTGCCGCGACTTTTTTGGATGACCTGTATGTGGATTCACCTCAACGTTGCGCTACATTTGTAGGTAGCTTCTTTAGGAGTAGGGAAGGTCAGTTGGTCACGGTCACTCGTCAATTTACGCGTAGTAACAATACTCAACTGATGAATGCCACGTTTCGCCAGTCGGAGGAATACAACAACTTGTATCGAAAATATTTCATTTCTTCAATTTAAAATAGGAATTGTCCGATCCTCACTGTGATGTCCTATCTTTCCAGCTTCCAGTTCTTTCATCATTTCAAACAATTCTTTTTTATCGGTTATCAATACGATGTTCAGCGTACCTTAGATGGTTCAAGCGTGGTCCACAATAAAGGTATAAAAATGTGTGGACAACATTTTAAATAGTATTCGTTAACACAGCGGACTGGCAGATTCGCTTCGATGTTCATGGTTTAAGCGACACACCAACCAGAAAATTTTCAAAAGTCATGTCATAAAATCCGAAATGGATCCAAAATGGACTCAAGTCAACCATTCGATGAGTAGTATATTCGAGATAGGACCTCGCGGCTAGGTGACGCTGGAGGTATCCGAATTGCGTCCGAAATTTTGAGGGATTTTCAGGTAATATCGCTAATGCGTTTTGTATGGTCAATTGCGTTCCGTTTCTAACAATAAAATTTAATCCTACACAGTATTAATACCTGGGTTTACCTAATTAGTTTCTTAGTAAAAATAAGAGAAAGTGGAGGTTAACTTGATATGGTGGAATTTTTAAAATTGCAGTTTATTTCCAAACAGTAAATAGTGAACTTAGACAATCGCACCGCGCAATGGATTTTGAAATGATGTTAAGTGAACGGGAAAAACCACTTACAGTTTTTCAAAAATTCAAATTTAGAAAGTTTCGTGAATTAAAAAAGTTTGGTGAAACTGTGTGGTATTGTACAAATACAAAGTGTAAAGCAAAACTATATACATTAAATAATGTGTTTTCAAAAGTTAGTGGTGAACACAATCATGAGCTTGCTGAAGAAGTATTAATTCGCCAGAAAGTTAACAATTCTCTTAAAAGAAAAGCAACAGAAGATATTGCGGAACGACCTGCGAAGTTGTTACACAAGGAAATCGAAAAGCAAAGCGAAGTACTTACCTCTCTGTCAACAAAAGATGTCCAATACATAAAAAAGAACATCAATCGCACGCGATTGAAAACGGTTCCAAAATTGCCAAAATCAGCCAAGGATGTTCAAGAATTTTTGAAACAAATTGAAATATTTAGGTACTATCAAAAATGAACAGTTTTTGTTGATTAATGATGAACAGTTTAATATTGTTGTTTTTTCATGTCTGTCTAATCTTTCATTTATGTGTAACATTTCCACTTTATTTATGGATGGAACATTCGATTATTGCACAATTTTTTTTTCAAGTGTTTACATTACATATGTACATTGATTATGACACTTATGTTCCGGTTGCATTTTGTTTATTACTTAATAAGCAAAAATTCACTTACAAATCATTATTCGAATTATTAAAGAAAAAATGTCAAGATTTGGGATGCAGTTTAAATCCAACGAAAATAGTGATTGATTACGAATTAGGTATCCACTCCAGCGTGCGAGAAGTTTTTCCGGAAGCAAATGTTGTTGATTGTCGATTTCATCTTGCTCAAGCTTGGTAAGTAATACGTATAGCAATGTAACTGGCAAATAGTAGATTGTTAAGAAAAACTTGAGTTATGACGTTATCATATTTTTTTGCTGTAAAACTAAACATTTCAATATGTTTATTTCAAACTTCACTGTAATCTGTATTCCTGTTTCTTTTTTCAAATATTTATTTTTTCAATTTTTTTTTACAAAAAACAGCATTTGATATAAGTTAAAACAATAATTGTAGGTAAAATATCTTCAAACAAATTTATTTTTTGACAAAAAAAAGATGTCGTCATAATCTCTGTCAAAAAATTGGCTCCTAAATATTCTCATTATTTTTTAAAGATGTATTTTTTTATAAAATTTGACCTGTTTCAAACTTTTTCTTGAATGCAAGTACTTTCTGAAATAAAGAATTTATTCTATAATCTTGTTACAGGTGGCGCAAAGTACAAAATGTGGGGTTGAGTTCTGAGTATAAGAACGAGAACTCAGAAATAGGTAAATGGCTGAAGCATATTTTTGGCCTAATGTATCTTCCTCCGAGCCAAGTTGGAGATTGTTTTGTGGAAAATTTTATGCCTGAAAAACCAGATGATCATCGAGTTGACGCATTTGCAAACTATCTAGTTGAAACGTATATCGAAGAGGACTCCACATTTCCTCCACAAATTTGGGCAAAGAATAGCGCATCTATATATAGAACAACATTCTTGTGAGGTATTTCATTCAAAATTTAAAAATTATTGTTTGTCTCCACATCCTAATATTTTTTTGTTTGTTGAAACATTAAAGCGCATTTAAACCGATTCTTATATAAAAATAAATTCTGTTAAACAAAATATTTCTAGAAATGTAGATAAAGCTACCTCCAGCAAATATATTTTTCTCGAAGAGAAAATTAACCAGTATAACAGGGGTGAAATTTCAAGGTACAATTTCGTTAAATGTGTTAGTTATAAATTCGGTGCTTTTTAATATAATGTATTATATAAAAATAAACTGTTAGTTGATATTACGTTTATTATATTTCCCTGCTTACCTAATATTTATTAAGCTATCTTCTGACCGCAATTGGGTTGGCTAATTAAGAAATGAAACGCAATTCGGACTAGACGTTATCGGTGGCCAGGTAAGCAAAATATTTGGGACGCAATTCGACAAGGCCCAAGAAACGGAACGCAATTCGGACTAGACGGTGACGCTCAATTATGGAAGTCGTTAAGACGCTATAACACCGGAACAGACATGTTACAAGTGACCTCCAAAGCATTTAGCATATTACCAAATATGACCCAAAAAGTATTAGCATTAGCACAGATTCATTAGTACTATTGCCTTTAGTAAACAATTTTCTAATTGAATAAAATGTAGGTGGGTTGGGAGATCCCTCAAAACTTCAATTGTGAGTGAACAAGCTTCCGATAAAGTCAACGTTTTTTTATGCCTTTTGGACGCACGACAACTCAGGGGCATCTTAAAAGTTAAAAAGGCTCCAAAAGTGTATATTCCATCTTGTGGGTGTGGCTTTCTTGTTTGGTTCCATCAGCGTGGAAGTAAAAAGGTCTGCCAACCGTCTACTGCTCTACTAATGTACGTTATACAGTGTGTCAATTTTAAAACTTACAATGGCTATATCTCACGAACAAAAGCTGAAGACGAAAAATGCTTGAAACCGTTTCTAGGATAGTAAGGGGGAACTAAAATGACATGAAAGAGAACTCACCCCCATCAACCCCTTAGGCCGCACCCACCTCAACCAAAAAAGTTTAAATTGCAAACCCCTACTTGTGATACATCATTGAAAAGGCTATAAAAATGCTATCCAATGGTATAAACAATAATTATACAGGGTGACGCAATAATTGTGAAACTTTGGCTTAAATGAAAAATTTAATGAGGTTTTGTTGAATTGCAAATTTGATAAAAATGTCAATTAAGTAAATGTGCAAAGTGGGTTCCGTTGTTTTGTAAACAATAATACAGTCTATTTTCAAATTCTGCATGAAATTTGGCAAATGTTTTTCTAGTAATAGGGCGACATACTTGAGTAATTATTGCTCGCAATTTCCCAAGTGACGCAAGTTAAGTTTTATAAACAACTGATTTAAGGCAAAAATAGCAAATTAAGTTTTAATTCAACAAAAAAAAGTTCGAGCGGACATTTACCATTTAAAATAATAGTCCGGGAGATAGCATTACAAATACAAAAGTCATAGTAAGCCAGCTGATATTAACACCCTGTATAATTATTATTTATACCATTGGATGGTACTTTTTATAGTAGGATAGTATATTACTTTTTTCTATGGGGTTACCTTAAATCAGTTGTTTATAAAACTCAACTTGCATCACTTGGGGAATTGCGAGAAAGAATTACTCAAGCATGTCACCCTATTACTAGAACATTTGCCAAATTTCGTGCAGAATTTGAAAATAGGCTGTATTATTGTTTACCAAACAACGGAATTCACATTAAATATTTACTTAATTGACATTTTTAATCAATTTGTAATTCAACAAAACCTTAGTAAATTTTTCATTTAAGCCAAAGTTTCACAATTATTGCTTCACCCTGTATAATTATTATTTATACCATCGGATAGCATTTTTTATAGCCTTTTCAATGATGTATCACAAGTAGGGGTTTGCAATTTAAAATTTTTTGGTTGTGATGGGTGGGGCCTAGGGGGTTGATGGGGGTGAGTTCTCTTTCATGTCATTTTAGTTCCCCCTTACTATCCTAGAAACGGTTTCAAGCATTTTTTGATATCAGCTTTTGTTCGTGAGATATAGCCATTGTAAGTTTTTAAATTGACACACTGTACATATTGTATGGGTTGAAAAGATGAACGTGAGTAACGGGCTCAATGAACAGACAGAAAACTGATATTTGGAAATTTGGCACTTTGGGAGACCAATGAAAATATTTTGGACGGAATTTACAATAAATGAAACTTTGAGACACGAGATCTATTTACGGACGATATAAGTTATTCACTATACAGTACAAAATAGATGGCAAAAGTGGGAGAGGTTGTAGAAATTGTCCATTGATAAAAAATAGAAGGTAGTAAGATGAAATAAATAGTAACAATATTAAAGAGAATCAGTGTTGAGTTGTTTTACTATAAAAACACTATAAACAAAATAAATTAAGCATCATAGAAGAAAAATAACTGAGTAGAGCGCCTTTAAAAATTGATTCATCCTATGTGCTTTTTATACATATAATTATTTAAAAATGCATCATCGGTATTTTATAAACAATTTTAAATTCTAAACAGTCTATTTTTAATCATGTTATATTTAGTTTTAGTTTCATCGAGGTTACATCTTCATCCGAGAGGTTCTTTAACGGCGCTCGGCAGATACCCACGCTAAAAGGTGCCATCAAATTCATGCATGCTTTCATTGAAGAAACCCAAAAACCTAAAATATACAAAAAAATTAGAATTTAATTAAATTTTTGAAAATAAAAGGAATATAACAGAAACAAATAACAATAAAACTATAATATAATCTTAAAACAATCATATCCTAAAAATTTCATATGTTTTCTACATGTTTTTTATTGGACATAGTTTTCCGTGTCTTCTGTCTATATTATATTTATCTCTTGAATTCGAGTTACTTTACCTGCCTAACTCTTTTTCTTCTTTTTGTGTAGACATGGCTCTGTCTGTTTTTCAATGTGCCTCCAGTAAGTTGTCATTCCATCGTTTTCGTGGTCTTCCCACTGATCTTCCTATTGGGGAACCGTCTTTCGCCGTCCTTACTACTCTATTTGTCGTCATTCGGCTTATGTGGTCGTTCCATTCTACTCTTCTGTTTTTTTACCCAGTTATTAATGTCGTCCACCTTGCATCTCCGTCGTATATCTGCTGTTTCTAGCATTATTTTTGTCGTTTCTGTATTAGGTCGATCTGTCGCGTATGTCATTATTGGTCTGATTACTATTTTGTCAATTCTTTCACTTCTTTTCTGATATTTTTATTTCTCAATATTGTTTCATTTAAGCAACCTGCGGCTCTGTTAGCTTTATTCACTTGATCTTCCACTTCTGTTTCGAGCTTTCCGCAGCTAGATAGTGTGATGCCTAGATATTTAAACTCCATGACTTGTTCTACTATCTGACCCTCCAGCTCTAATTTACACCTTATTAGATTTGCTGTCATAATCATGCATTTTGTCTTTTTTTGGGGAAATTAACATGTTAAATTTTCTGGCCGTTATATTAAATTGGTGCAGCATACGTTGTAAATCATCTTCACTTTGAGAGATTAGTATTACGTCGTCTGCATAACAGATTATTTTAAGTTGTTTTTCTTCCATTTTGTATCCTTTTTTTGTTCATACTTTTTTATTATTTCATCCATGATTAGGTTGAACAATAGGAGTCTCCCTGTTTTATCCCATTGCCAGTTTCAATTGGGTCAGTTAGTTCTTCATCTTCTTTTACTTTTATTGTGTTTTTCTGGTAGATACTTTCGATAGTTTTAATTATTCCTTCTCTCTTGCATAAAATAAATGGATAACGTCCTTTAATTTGACCCTGTCAAATGCCTTCTTAAGCTCCACGAAACATAAGTATGCCGGTTTGTTGTATTCTAATGATTTCTCTTGAACCTGACACATTATAAATATAGCGTCCGTACATGATCTTCCCGACCTAAAACCTTGTTCTTCTTCTGCTAATGTTATAATTTTATTCAGTTTGTTTGTTATCACTTTGGTCGTTAATTTTAGTGTTGTGTTTAATAAATTAATTCCTCTGTAATTCTCCGGGTCAGATTTTTCTCCCTTTTTGAAGAGAGGTATTAGGATACTTGGTCTCCATTCTTGTGGTATTCTGTTTTGTTCTGTTATTTTTTGGATTAGTTTTAATAGTTGTTTGGCCAGATCTTCTCCTCCGTACTTTTCCTCTCCTGATAATTCTCTATTTTTTAATTTCCGTAATGTTTCCTTTACCTCTGCTTCTTCAATGTTTATTTCTTCAATGTGTTGTCACTTCAGGCGTTGGCGGTTCGTTATATTCACCTTTAGCAAATAGAGATCGAAAATAGTCTGCCCGTTTCCTTCTGAATGTTTCGTTTTTATTAGTTCCATCATCTCTTTTCTTTGTCCTCTGATAATTCTCCATATTTCCTTTTGCGTTCCGTAGAAGTCGTGTTCCAACTGTTTTGAGAAACTCTCCCAGTGTCCCCTCCCTAACTCAATAAGTTTATTTTCATTACTTAGCTGTATTTAATATAAACTAAAGTCCAATTAAAATTAAAATTAACAAACAT
Organism: Diabrotica virgifera virgifera; assembly: GCF_917563875.1. NCBI lineage: Eukaryota > Metazoa > Arthropoda > Insecta > Coleoptera > Chrysomelidae > Diabrotica > Diabrotica virgifera. The sequence continues at coordinate 69,074,389 of NC_065445.1, read as the reverse complement.
ACACTAAAGGAACCTTGTATAATTCTCAAAAATATTTAATTGTTTAATTATATGTATCAACAATTAATGCATCAGAAACAAGACCCAACACAGCCACAATACAAAAGGTACTGGAAACGGCAGAGATGAGAGCACTGAGAAGAATTACAAGAAATACGCTGAGAGATTGAAAGAGGAGTGAAAACATTAGAAGAAAATGGAATAAATATAATTGCTTAAAGAGGGGAAGAAGAATAATAAGAATAATTTCAAAACGGCAACATTACATCAGTACTCTTCTTGAAATATTATTTCAATGTTTTACTGCAACAGCTTTATTAAGTACTTATGTATTTGGGCATGCATCCGAATCCGAATTATCTAATTAATTTTCGTTTGTCACTTTTTGACATTCGTTTTCCTCTACTACTTGTTATAATACTTTGTTTTATTTAACTTAGTCACAATACAAATTAAAACTATTTTCTTACCAAAATCGTATATGGCTGTACAATTTACATTAAGTTCCTTTTGTAACCTTCTAACTTCGCCTGTTTTTGTATTCTTTGTCGATTTTAGAATACTGCTTACTTGCTGAGGAAACAAATTTGCCGCTGGTATTATTCCACTATCAAAACCACTATAAACGGCGGAGGATAGTTGCTACAAAATAGACAATATGTATGAGTTAAAATTTTGAAATCAAAACAATTTTTCGGAAATTATCTATAATGCAGTGTACCCATAGACATAATAATGATAAACAAGGCATACTGGCCAAAATAGCGTAACGCGCGGGCAGTCGATCGGTGGTCTGTCTATGTCTTTTAACCATGCGATCCCGCGCATATGACAGACAAAGATGGCTAGAATACTCAAAAGTGAATATTGTCCATTTGTACTGGGGTTACACCTCGATGCACAGAGCGGCCCATACCTTGCCCCTTTTCTACTCTTTATTATGTCTATGAGTGTACCATGGTAAAAATATGGTATTGGGACTGTGCAAGTTAGGAAAAGCGACACTAAGGGCCGGTTGCTCGAACGCTAATCAAAAATGGAATTTACTGATCATTATCAAATATTTAATTACAATTATATTTGATTAAGCGTACTTCTGACAGATGTCACATTTTGAGGTTATGTTGACTGATTTATTTCATTATTTTGGTTTTAATTTAAAATAAACCATAATTAAACTCTTTCTAATGTTCATTACTTGTTTTTACTTACAAATCAATAATAATAATAAGCAATTTTTAATAATTTAAGGCTGCGGCTATATTTTAATTACTGATTTGGCTACAATGACCTACAATCAATAAATTATTAGTGTTTTACATGCATTTTGATGTCTGGCTTTGATTCACATCAAGAAAATTGATTAAAATAAACTGATTGATTATAATCAAGTTCTTGATTAGCCGAACAACCGGCCCCTAATGTCTTAAATCAGCAAAAATTTGAGCACTTTTAATTATATTTGCCAATTATATTAGTCCTGGTTACTGGATAATTGTAAGGCCAAAAAAAAAGAATAAGAAAAAAAGTAATATTGAGGTTATGTTATTAAAAGGTAAACATTGTATGTAGTAAATAAAATTAATTATTAAAATGCAGTATTACAAGTAAAATACAATTAATTAAATTGACTTGATTGATTTTGAGGTTAAATTGTTAAGTTAAAGTGAACTTTTATTTAATGTTTACTTCAAATTGATTATAAAATCGGGCGCAAGAATGCATAATTTAGGTTACGTTACTGCTTTATTATGAGGGAAATCCACTTTTCTCTTTGTATTAATTTATGCATAGAAGTTGGAAACGAATAGAACTTAAATTGACAATTTTTTGTTGTATTTTTACAATTTATAACACAGCATTTGCTAAATCCCATTTTCTTCAATGACAGTAGGTATGAAATATTTTCTTCAATGACAGTAGGTATGAAATATGTCAATATGACAATAATTTCAATATGAATTATTTATGAAATCTAAGAAAGCTGTAAAATTTCTCCGATACTCGCGCACGATCGTTTCTCGTATCCCCTCCAAGTACTTGCACACAGCGTATAACCTCCTAGTTCCAGCAACACGCATCGATGTTGATGAAATTGTGCAGTTAACCTCTATTTACTGTGTTTGTTGGGAATAAGTCACAATTTTACTTTAAATCAAATAAACTTAATTTAAAGTAAAATTGTGGCTTATTCCCAACCAAAATGGTAAAAACCGATTACCTGTTTACCACGGTTTTGAATAAACAAAAATTTATAAAAAATGTTTTGACTTACCGACTCTGTTCCATAGAAAATTTTGTACTTTTCATGGCTGGCTTCTAAAATAGACTCGGCTTCACTGAGATCATTTGGAACATATTCTATACCGCAAAACGTAGGGATAACAAGTCCGTAGGTGTTTAAAAAGTCTACCATATTTACTAAAAAATAGAATATACATTATTAAGTTTAAATCAGTGAAGACGAAGAAGACTCTTAATGGCGCAATGCTATTGAGCGTAAAATTTCAGGGGTTATGAGGTGGAATTTTTATTAAATTAAAATCTCTCCTTCGTAAAGACTGAAATCGTAGTAACATAATCAAGTAACAAAAATGATAAAAGACCATCACATCCCGTTATAAAAAATTACTATACATAAAGGGCTTAAGGGGATGGGTACGAACTTTCGGCTTCAATGCTATTTAAATGGTATTCATTTTTTTCGAATCCTGAGAAAACTAATAAGTATTTTAGAAAAAATTAAACGCAGATTGAAATATTACGTTATTACCGAGGGCCGAACGTCCCTGAAAACTTCTATAATGTTTATTTCAATAAGTCACACGGGTGAAAAACTAAGAGAAAATTTAGTGTGATTTTTAATTTCAAATATCTCATTCAAAAGAAACCTTTTATTCATTCTAAGGAACTTTTGGCCCTCGGTAATAAAGTAATCTTTCATTCTGCGTTTAAATTTTTCAAAAATACTTATTAGTTTTCTCATGATTCGAAAAAAAAAATGATTACATTTAAAATAAATTGAAAATTTTGACAGTCGTCAAAATTGTGCATTTTGTTCCTTCCCCTTAACTAACAATATAATCAGCTGATGGGCGGAACGTTCTAAATCAGAGCCATCTCATTTATCAACTCTCTTCGGGTATATAGGGCAAACATCGCAGGGGTTAAAACAAAGAATAACGCAGCACAAAAGTGATTACCACCGTAACTCTACGTACTTTTGCTTCTTCATCTACAACAACTTTTAAACTTGTATGAATGTAGTATTAATGAATGAATAATGAAGTATTAAACATAAATAAATATATACTATATTTGTACTTCAAGTTCTTTATTCTGGTAAATAATTTGGGTCTTCCGTTGTGGCGTTTGCAGTATACAGGGTGTTTGGTAAAGAATGGGCCATAGCTTAACCGTAGATTCCTGAGGTTAAAATAGGTCGATTTAAGCTAATTTACCTTAGTACAAAAGTTGATAATAACCTAAATACAGGGTGTCAAAATTAAACTTTGATTTTATTTATTTTTGAATATTTCCTGACAGGCATGGGACAACAACACGAAATTTGGTGCTGGTATTCTACAGTCTACTAAATTATGTTAAACAAAAGTTTCTGGCTACTGCCAGAGGCGTACGACGGGGGAACGTGAATGGTTGACCCTTCCCAAATTCTACGCCACTGGCGGAATTGCTATTTTAGTGCAATTTTTTGATTCTCCAATACTTTCTACGTAAAAAACATACGCTTCATTCGTAACGATAAAGCCATTAGTTTTCGAGATATTTGAAGCTAAAAACGAAGAAGCATAATACATTAATCAAAAAAAGTGTGCCTTTTCATTTGTAACTTCAATTATCTCGAAAACTAATGACTTTATCGTTACGAATGAAGAGTATATTATTTGCATAGAAAGTATTGAAGAATCTAAAAACTATGCTAAAATAGCAGTTTCATCAGTGGCGTAGAATTTGGGAAGGGTCAACCATTGGCATCTGGTATTAACCACAAACGATTATTTAACATAATTTAGTAGGGTGTAGAGTACCTACACTTTTTGCCAAGTACCATAAGGATATGTCAAATAGTTTTATAGTACCGGGCACACATAATTCTTAAAGTTTTAAATGAGGAATAAATTATTTAAAAAAATACTTTAAAATAATTTGACATATCCGGGTGATACTAAGTATAAAACTATTTGAAATATCCGTGTCATACTTGGCAGAAAGTGTAGGCACTGTACACCCTACTAAAATATGTTAAATAATCGTTTCTGGCTACTACCAGAGGCGTACGACAGGGGAAACTGAATGGTTGATCCTTCCCAAATTCTACGCCACTGATGAAACTGATATTTTTGCATAATTTTTAGATTCTCCAATACTTTCTATGCAAATAATATACTCTTCATTCGTAACGATAAAGTCATTAGTTTTCGAGATATTTGAAGTTAAAAATGAAAAGGCACACTTATTTTCATTAAGGCCATCGGTAGATAATTCGCAAATATATATCATTACATATCATTATATATAAAAAACTTACAATTAATCCCCGACATTTCGGGATTGTGGCTATAAAACAAAGGCGTTTTTGGAGCAGATTCGCTGACGATTTTCAAATAATCGGCTAGAGCTTCGTTGGATGTCGGCCTAAAATATAATTCTGGCATACAAAGAATCGATTCGGCATTTAAAGATTCTGCATGTTTTGCTAACTCCACTACATCAGGTAACGCACAACCACCTATTTGTACCATAACTTGCATTTTTAAAGGTTTTGTAATTTCAATCCATTTTTCTGTCACTAATTTCCTTTCACTAATATTCATTGACGTTCCTTCTCCAGTACAGCTATTCACTAAAAATATATGCATTTATATAAATAAAACTATGAGATAATGAAATTTGGTCCATATTATTTTTTATGCAAAAAAATATTTGGAAATTGGCATTGCAATCTGGTCAACTGACCAATCAGTAATTCATATTTAGATTAATAATATAGATTAATAATCGTAGGTAAAGGGGATATTTAAAATTTCGCGAGCGCCAGTAGTGACAAATTAGTGAACGTTCGGTGGAAATTCGACATAACTGTCAAAGTGATTAATTTAAAACAGTGAAATTAAAAACATTAATAGGAAAAAATATTAGTTGGTCAAAGCTGTGGTGTATATTTTTACCTTAAATATACTTACGTTTTAAATACTGAATTTAAGTTTTTTTAATATATCGTAATATGTAATTATAAATTAATGTAAGCGCCATCTACTCGATAATTGTGAAAGTATCCGAAGTAAGAAATTAATATTTCATTAATAGAACGTTTAAATGATTAGCAAAATCTTAAAAAAAATAGATTACAATTTAATTACTTTTTTGCGTTGTAAATATTAAGCGATAACAATTAAATAATAAATTTAAAGTTACGAGCGAAAGTTGCATTAGTAATCCGCTAGCAGCGACACCAGCGAAGCTCAGAGCATATACAAGTATAAATAAAGTCAAAGGAAAGGTTAAGACAGCTAAAGCGGTCATACCTTAATACAAACAAATTTGTAGTAAAAATTTGTTTAAAGGTGGTAAAAACGGACATAGAAAGTCTTCAACGCAAGAACAATTTCCACAAAGCCACAAAAACATCATCGACGCAATGCACTAGAGAGAACAACATTACTGCGGTATCTAGGTGGAAGAGGACCCATGGAAATAGGTGAGCAATTGGATAAACAAGTTGCTAATTTAACCTTAGGATGACCAAGCGGGGGAAATTGTGACCCCAGCGTATGTTTTTCTTTAATAAATTCAAAAGTATTTTCAATTTTTAACTCATTATTTTTTTATTTGACTTTAATATCATTCTAGATATACTCATATTTTGAAATAAAAAAAATTCCCTATATTTTGTAATTCCAAGTAATTTTACGCTAATGACGTCGACTTTGCAAAGTAACAAGACACTTACTCAACATACACACTACACATGACACTAATACTCATGTTGTGACTGGCAGAATGACAAAGTCCACGCCATAAAAAAAATCATTTTTTTGTTAATTGTCATTTTTGACCTGGAGTCATTTTCCCCCCTTGGTCATCCGTGTAACAAAAAAAGGTTGGTCATCGGAAGGTTAATAACTTATTTTCAGAACCAATCTGAGACATCTCCTTTACATCGCGCAATCTCGCAGTAGATGATGAAAACACCGCTTAAATTGAGGGAACAAGAAATGCGCATAAACCACCTATCTAAAAAAATGCGCATCTGGATGGGAAAACCTCTGCATGGGCGACATCTCAATGAGATCAACCAAGAATATGTCGACAATACAGCGTCGAACTGTTGATTGACATCAGGAAAGATGTTTCCCGAGACAGAGGGTTTTTTACTTGACATTCAAGATCAGATTATTCCAACTAAAAATTACCTTAAGTATGTATATTGTCGAAGACTCTCAATTCCAAAATGACAAATGCCGATACGGATGTCAAGCCCAAGAAACTTGGAGTTGGAACTGATTATACAAAATAAAAAAGATTATGACTCAGTAGGAAAGATTCTTCACCAAGAACTAGCTATCAAACTAAGACTTCTCTGAAACGAACACCTCCCCTATTATCAATACGTCTCTGACAGAATGCCTGAACACGATAACAACAAGCTATACTGAGATCGCACTATGCTCACAGACCAACTAGTGGCACACAATGGACCGGATCTCATAATAGTTAATAAACTTAATAGGCAAACAACACTAATAGATGTGGCGATATCTAATCTACGTGTAAAATACAACGAAAAGATCGCAAAGTACAGAGATCTAGAAATACAAATAAGGAGACAAAGGGAAAGTACCCAGACGGTAACTATTATTCTGTCTACTAATTAGTATGGTATAACTGGACCCAAACCCAGACATCCAAAGTGAAAGTTATCCTCCAACACCAAGTTGTTCTATATGGTCCACATAATGTTCAGAAAAAAGTCACACCATTTTGAGCGTCGGGTTTGGGGAGGGGAGAGAAGTCGGTAAATTAGTAGTTTTTTAAAGTTTTTCGTCAATATTTCTAAAACTATGTGGTTTAGCATGAGCAACCTTCTATACAAAAATTCTACATTAAATTTAAAATAAAAAAGGTTCTATGCATAATCCTTCTAAAATGAACGGTTCCAAGTTACGGAAACGTTGGGTAAGTTGGGTAGTATAGTATAATTGGTCCAAAAAAGGCCTAACCCAAACATCAATCAAAAGTAAAAGTTTTCCTCCAACACCAAATTGTTCTATATGGTCCACATATTGTTCAGTAAAAAGTTACACCATTTTGAGCGTCCAGTTTGGGGAGGGGGGGAGATGGGGGAGAAGTCGGTAAATTAGCAGTTTTTTAAAGTTTTTCGTCAATATTTCTAAAACTATGCTGTACCGTAAACAATGTTCTACATAAAATTTAAAACAAAAATGGTCCTATACATAATTGTTATAAAATTAACGGTTCCAGAGTTACGGAGGGTGAAAAGTGGAGGTTTTCGATACTTTTTATATTTTTTGGGCAATTTATAATACATATTATTACTGATAAAAGAAATTTTCTTTAACATGATTGTGTTTTGTAAATAAAATTTGCTATTTCAGTGGCCGATGGTATGTTAGTGATAAGCCCTCGAAGAAACGTCAACCTCACCACCCAAAATCATCATCAATTGCCCAAAAAATATAAAAAGTATCGAAAACCTCCACTTTTCACCCTCCGTAACTCTGGAACCGTTGATTTTATAACAATTATGTATAGGACCTTTTTTGTTTTAAATTTTATGTAGAACGTTTTTGTGTAGACAGTGATTCCCTAAGTGGTCCAGGTGAACCCCCAGGGGTCCACGAGGGACTTAACGCGGGTCTACGTTGGAATGAAATAAAAATGGGGGTTCACAAGTTTTAAGTGGGGGGTCCACGAAAATTTTATAGTGATTTGGTATTTATTTAAACAAATGTGCATTTTTTATCGTAAAATATCAAGGGAAAAAATAATGTTTTAATAGTAAGGACTCGAAAATACCATTATAACTCACTATAATAAGTTATTTGGAATAAAAACAAGTTTTTGATAAAATTTTAGTGTAGAAAACGTTAAAATACCGTTTTTACATTTTCCTCCATTCCCAAAATACGTGTTCTTTGATTTGACTGAAAGTTTGCCCACATATAGCCAAAACACAGGACTTTAAGTGGGTAAAAGAATTTGTATAGTTTTACAATAAAAATAATAATCAAAGGAATTACGTGGAATACGTGGAATAATCAAAGTCAAAAATATAGGCGTCTACTGTAAGTACAATTAACTCGGAAAATATAGCAAAACAAAAACGGTTCTCCTTTAAAATCAAGATGGCGGCTAACGCAACGGCGGAATTCATTCGCGATTTTAAATTTACCACTACTATTGACCGCCTATAAAGATTGGAAAAATAGCCGAGCTTGGGTAGCTCGGCATGCAAGATCAAATGCTAACCCGACTGGACTATATAATTTTGACTCTGATATTATTGCATGTAACTTTTCTTGTATTGTAAAACTATACAAATTCTTTTAACCACTTAAAGTCCTGTGTTTTGGTTATCTGTGGGCAAATTTTCAGCCTAATAGAAGAACATGTACCTATTTTGGGAATGTAGGAAAATGTAAAAACAGTATTTTAACGTTTTCTACACTAAAATGTGATCAAAAACTTGTTTTAAATTAAAAAACTTATTATAATGCCTACTAATCACATTTTGGAGTCCCTTCTATTAAAACATTATTTTTCCATTGATACATTGATAAAAAATGCAAATATGTTTAAATAAATTACAAATCACTGTAAAGTCGCTTAAAATATATATTTTACGGAGCGAGGGGGGTAACCAGGGGGTCCACCGAAACCAGTAAACTTTTTAAAGTGGTCTACGAGAAAAAATAGTTCGGGGACCTCTGGTGTAGAACATTGTTTACGCTAAAGCATAGTTTTAGAAATATTGACGAAAAACGTAAAAAAAACTACTAATTTACCGACTTCTCCCCCATCTCCCCCCAAACCGGGTGCTCAATATGGTGTAACTTTTTACTGAACAATATGTGGACCATATAGAACAATTTGGTGTTGGAGGATAACTTTTATTTTTGGATGTCTGGGTTAGGCCTCTTTTTGGACCAATTATACTATACTACCTCCGTAACTTTGGAACTGTTGATTTTAGAAGGATTATGCATAGAACCCTTTTATTTCAAATTTAATGTAGAACATTTTTGTACAGAAGGTTGTTCATGCTAAACCACATAGTTTTAGAAATATTGACAAAAACGTAAAAAACTACGAATTTGCCGATTTCTCCCCCCTCTCCCCCCAAACCCAACGCGCAAAATGGTGTGACTTTTTTCTGAACATTATGTGAACCATATAGAACAATTTGGTGTTGGAGGATAACTTTCACTTCACAGGATGTCTGGGTTATGCCATCTTTTGGATCAATTGCTAAATGGAGTCATTCCGAAGAACCTCTAAGGCAGGCCGCACATCAAAGAAACATGAAACGTAAAACATGAAACATAAAACGTGAAACACGTTTCATGAAAATAAAACAATGTTAAACAAATAAAAGTCCGCATACCAATGAAACGAGTGTGATTCATGCGTGTGAAACATTTTTATCTTCCGAAGGCGCACACCAAAGAAACATGAAACGTAAAACACGTTTCATCGAAATAAAACACTGCTAAATAAATAGACGTCCGCATATCTATGAAACGAGTGTGATTCATGCCCATGAAACATTTTTATCTTCTTGAAACGTGTTTCATGAAATAGGACGTGTTCTATTTTTCGATATCAGTTTCATTGTTTTGAATAATTAATTACGTGCGTAAAATGAATGCCGACCAAGAATTTAATATTGCATTGGTTTCTGTGATGGAGCAGAACGAAGAGTTGTACAATTATAACCTGGAGTGGTACTCGAATAAACAATAACAAGAAAATATCGTTTTTTTTTTAACCAGGACCCACAATAAAACAATGTAAATGTTTGAATACTCATTCTATAAAATTATTGAAATTTAGCAAGATGATTATTTAATTCGTTTGCAACCAAATATTGAGAGTTGCTAGAACAGCAACGACCTCGTCATCATCACACTCCATTATTTACTATACAAATTTTATTTTTGTTTCTTTGATTAGTATATTAATGTAGGAAACAGAGGTTAAACTTCGCAAACTCGATACAAGTCCGGTTTTATTTTTTTTCTGGTATATCAAGGGGTGCTTATTATGAGACTAACTTTTTTTAAAAGATTTGCCCCGGAACACCCATTTTCATTCCTTTAAAGGGGGTAGGGAAAAATCCTACTCCATCAGTAGGGTTTTTTTATAAATACATATATATTATGGTTATTGCAACATCCCTGCGGAAAACTACCCCTATCCCTGAAAATAAGTTTGACGAGCATGTTTTTACGATTTTCTCATTACCTATATATTTTTTTGAAACAACGCTTATACAGAATTAAAGACCACTATTTTGTCTACAAATAAGGTTCTATGCATTTTTTTCGTATAAGCAACCGTTAAGGCACAGCGGCGCCAAAAACCTTAGAAATGCTTTGGCGGGCTCCAGTTTTTTTTGTTTTTTCGTCACCTATTCATTTTATTAATAAAATACTTATGACAAATAAAAGAACACACTGTCTGCTACATATTATGACCTATACATATTTTACTTTCTTTGCGCTTTAAAACCACAGTGATGACCCAGAGTCAATTTTTGCATATTTTCTTTATTCATTTTCCTTTCTTTTTGGGGTGGTTTCGAGGAAAATATGGGATGAATTATACAAATTTGTAAATAATACTTGTACATGGGTAATCGCTGAAAGTTTTTTACGCTAGCATAAGCGGTTCAGATGGTATATATAAAAAGGGGCTTTTTAAAATTTAACACCCTGTAATTAAAAAATGGACAATTTCCCTTAAATGAAACCTACACCAAAAAATCAGACATTTATTTGTGATTAATTGCCGCTGGGTTGCTTCTTGATTCCCATTACGGTTAGGGAAAAATAATTTTTTTTAAAACATCTTTTTAAATACTTGTCAACTTTGGGGCGCCACCTCCGCTAAACGGTGTGTGATAGATATATGCTGTCGCGGAATAAATTGTAGGAAATATAGTCCTCTTTATATTTCTATTAGGAAATTTTTTGCAACAACGTACAGGAAGGGCTACGTTTCGCAAAAACCACAAACTACCTCCTTTAAAGGGATGAAAATGCCTTTAAAGGGATGAACAGTTAGTCTCATTAAAAGCACCCCTTGATATACTAGAAAAAAAATAAAACCGGACTTATTTGCGAAGTTCAACCTGTGTTTCCTACACTATATTATAAGATGAAACGGTTTCGTTCTTCACAATTTATTTGTTTCACGTTTCACGTTTTATGTTTCACGTTTTATGTTTCACGTTTCTTTGATATTAAAAGCAATTAAAGAGCGCCGCCGACAGTAACGACCACGTCACTATCCATTGCCGACTATAAAATTGTATTTTTGTTTCATCGATTAGCATATCACATGAAACGGTTACTTATTTTAAAATTTATTTGTTTCATTAGTCTGGGCTGATTATCGGAGAATAGGCCATTTTTGGGAAAAGTTATTTACCAGCAATTTTATTGCTGGAATCGAATCTTATGATTGTATATATTAATAATATAGGTATGCAAAGTCCGCAGATAGTGTGCTACTTTTTTTATAAACAAAATGGCGACCGAAAATCGTGTTTTTTTCAATTTTTGCTCTATAACTCCAAAGATTTTAACTTTACACCAAAAGCACCCAAATAAAAATTCACCGCAATTAAATTCTGCATAGAGACGTGTTTTTCCCGATTCACTTCGATGAAAACTTTCCCCGGAAAAAGCGGGTTTTTCCAACAAAATCTTTAATTTTCAACTAAAATTTTAGATAAGTAATTGTTAATCAATAATTAAATAACTTGGTAACGTAAAAGCTCTTTTCGTATAGATTATAATTCCAGAAGCCGATGGAAATTGAATGAACAGTTTAGCAACAACTGAATTGTTAATTAAAAATTTACGGTCGCTATAATAACGACAATAATTATGATGCATAAGAATAACTATAATTTTTTCATAAAAAGACACTATACCTATCTAATGTACTTCACAGAATTGAAATTTGACTATTTAAGCGGCCTCAGGAATATTTTAAAATTATAAACAATTTTTAGGCTTATAAACAAATAGAATATCTCGGGAAATATTAAACTAAATTAAATTGTGAAAACGGTATTCGAAAAACAGCGGCAGGACGCTTCTTTTAAAAGAAAAAACGTTTAATTATGATGAGTGGTTCCTGAGATACAACCGGTCAAAGTTGACCGGAATTTACGGCAAAGATATAAAAAATAGGATCATAATTTTTAAACCATCACCTTTTTATTTTTGTCCTCTTTCTCCACACCAATTTTCATATCTTTAAAATACTCATAACATATATTATTATAATAAAAACTATCGATAATACGTGTGAAAATTGCCAAAAATAGCAAAATTCCAATCAAAAATTAGGTTGGAGAAAATGTATCCCTCAAAGTTCAAAATCAGTATACGTTAAAAAAATGCATTTTCTCGGCTTTCCATGGAGCAATTTCCTTCATTCTTTTTTTGTTCCCAAGTAACTCGAGTAGAGTCGTCGAACTAACGCATTATTAAATGTCAAACTTGCTTTTGTTTTGTTATAATAAATTTATTTATTTATTATAACACAAAATTTTAATTTGTTTAAATAAAAATTGTTTAAATAATTATACAGCTTTCAAATGAGAATATTTATGTTTTTAACTTTAAAAGGTACACTTGTAGTAAGTTTATCTAAAAAAAGCTTACAACTGGAAAAAATATGTAGTTTTCTGTTCTTATAAATAAATAAATCAATTATAACAAAACAAAAGCAAGTTTGACATTTATAAATGACTTAGTTCGATGGCTCTACTCGAGTTATTAGGGAACAAAAAAATAATGAAGGAAATTGCTCCATGGGAAGCCGAGAAAATGCATTTTTTTAACGTATACCGATTTTGAACTTTGAGGGTTACATTTTCTCCAACCTAATTTTTGATTGGAATTTTGCTATTTTTGGCAATTTTCACACGTATTATCGATAGTTTTTATTATAATAATATATGTTATGAGTATTTTAAAGATATGAAAATTGGTGTGGAGAAAGAGGACAAAAATACAAAGGTGATGGTTTAAAAATTATGATCCTATTTTTTATATCTTTGCCGTAAATTCCGGTCTTTGACCGGTTGTATCTCAGGAACCACTCGTCACAATTAAACGTTTTTTCTTTTAAAAGAAGCGTCCTGCCGCTGTTTTTCGAATACCGTTTTCACAATTTAATTTAGTTTAATATTTCCCGAGATATTCTATTTGTTTATAAGCCTAAAAATTGTTTATAATTTTAAAATATTCCTGAGGCCGCTTAAATAGTCCAATTTCAATTCTGTAAAGTACACTAGATAGGTATAGTGTCTTGTTATGAAAAAATCATAGTTATTCTTATGCATCATAATTATTGTCGTTATTATAGCGACCGTAAATTTTTAATTAACAGTTCAATTGTTGCTAAACTGTTCATTCAATTTCCATCGGCTTGTGGAATTACAATCTATACGAAAAGAGCTTTTACATTACCAAGTTATTTAATTATTGATTAACAATTACTTATCTAAAATTTTAGTTGAAAATTAAAGATTTTGTTGGAAAAACCCGCTTTTTCCGGGGAAAGTTTTCATCGAAGTGAATCGGGAAAAACACGTCTCTATTCAGAATTTAATTGCGGTGAATTTTTATTTGGGTGTTTTTGGTGTAAAGTTAAAATCTTTGGAGTTATAGAGCAAAAATTGAAAAAAACACGATTTTCGGTCACCATTTTGTTTATAAAAAAAGTAGCACACTATCTGCGGACTTTGCATACCTATATTATTAATATAAACAATCATAAGATTCGATTCCAGCAATAAAATTGCTGGTAAATAACTTTTCCTTGTATTTTGCTAATTAGCCCAGAGTACATGTTTCACGTTTCATGTTTCTTTGATGTACGGCCTGCCTTAGAGAACATAAAACAGCTGGGTCTTAATGAACATCTCTATAAGACCATGCAGAAACCGATACTAATCTCAACGTCCAAGTGTGTACGAAAATTTTTGGAAGATACTCCGGCGTATCAAGTCACCCAGATCGATAACACGGAAAGAGTCCTCAATAATTTTGATAGCGCAGATATATGGGATGAGTGAATTTTCCCCTTTGAGGGAGTGTGAGCCGTATGGCTAAATCTAGATTAATAAAATACTTACCTACTACACCATTAACTCCAAAACTAGATAAATATTCAGCATATTCTGAAATGGGTTCAACATTTACTGACCTAAAAATAAATAAAATCATATTTGCTATGTTTTAGGACGTTAAAATTTTACAATATATTAGTGAGTAACGAGTCTTATACAGGGTTGGCAACTCAAAAGAGTCCACCCTAATATCTGGCAATATTCATTAGACTTGTAAAAATGCAGAAATATATCGATTTTTATTCCATTGGGATATCTTTTAACCATATAGATATCTGTCATTTATCAGTCAGTACTACAAAACTTTAATTTTAAATAAGGAATATGCCATGTGTGGCACATCATTAGACAAATATTTTTCATATTAAGCCTCTTCTTGTGAAAAAGTATCAATTTATTGAAAATATACACCTTTTAAAAACTAAACGTAACGTCTAAGTTTTGCTAGAGTTAATTTCAAAATTTTCCCGTCACGTCAAAACTGCCTTAAAAGAAAAACGTAACGTAAACGAAAAGAACTAAATTTTAAATTAATAAATTCATAATTATTGCAAACAGTTATAATTATTTATTTAAATGTTCAAAATGATATCCATCAACCTCCATACAACTATGAAGTCACTGCTCGAAATTCCGACGAACATTTTGAAGCATTTCAGGGGTTACTAGACTACACTCACGCACTATTCTTAGTTCTTCCAATAAATGAATTGGTATTATAAATCCTTGCTTTTTAAATAACTCCATAGGAAAGAAGTCCAGAAGTCCATAAAATCTCTTCATCCAATCTATTGCTTAGGAAAGTCTTTATTGTTGGAAACATTGTCTTGGTGGAAATACAGATCAACTTTTGAGTACTTTTCATCGATTATATCTGTCAAAAGGGGATCAACTGCGTCCTCAAATACGTCTACATAGGTATACCTACTTCCCCATTCAAATTTTGATGCCAAAAGATTAACCCAACAATACGATCACCAAAAATTTCCGCCCACGCCCATTTTACTATTATCTACTTATCCCGTTTCATGAAATTTTTTTACTAGTTTTAATACGCATGAGTGATGAAGATACGCATGTTTGGAATCACCAAAAATTTCCGCCCACGCTCATTTTACTATTATCTACTTATCCCGTTTCATGAAATTTTTTTACTAGTTTTAATACGCATGAGTGATGAAGATACGCATGTTTGATGAAGAATTTCGCTGTTATCCGTACCCAATTTCAATTTTAAAAAAAGATGGACATAATTTTCATTTACACTAGCAAAACGTAACTAAGTAGATAAATATTACAAAAAATAGTTAAATTCCTTTGTAAAAGGTATGTATATTTATAAAAAAATAATGTTTGTGTACTTTGTACGCACGTAAGAAGTTATACTTCTATTATACGATTCCAACGAAATTAATATATACTTTAAACAGTTTATTTATATTTTATTTAACCCTAGAATACGGGTCATTCGTAAATTTTACGAAGCTCATAATACATTGGGCATTTTTGTTTATTTTAACGATTTCCCCAATTGAGTACCTTCCATATTAGTATTGAGCTTGATAATGTAGCAGACGGTTGTTATAATTTCTAATTCTAAGACCATTTTTCGTCGCTTGGTTCGTAAATTTTACGAAAGTCACGTGCTTATGTCATATAACAAATCAGCTGGCTATTATTGTTTGTATTTTTATTTTAAGTGTTTTAGTAACAAAAAATTAAGGTAAATTGTTTTTTCATTCTCATTACATAATATACTATTTAATATTTGAGCTTTTCTTATTAGAATGTCAAATACACAGTTTTTGTCCGCAAAACAACTGGAGGAAGAAGCGGCACGTATTATGAACGGGGAAGAGAGTGATCCAGATCCGTCTGCAGATAGTGATAGTGACTGGGAAGAGGACAATTTGGAAACTGAATCCTATGGCTCCGATAGCAGTCACAGTCATGGCGATAAACAGATACAACCCCGCAAGTTTACGTCGAAATATTCTCCTGAAGACATCGCCGAAAGACATAGCTGAAATCTTCAACATAACTAAAGGAGATGATGCGAATATGACCCAGAAAAATATGAGGAAGACTTGTTTCTACTGTCAGGGCAAAAAAAGGTGCATGACCACCAACTATTGCAAGGAGTGCAAGAAGCCAATTTGCGGAGAACACCGAGGAGATATTTGTACCATATGTTCTTAAAAATAGCCAAATTATGTTTGTTTCATAATTGTATGCTTTTATTTTTATTCTAAGAATCTTAATTGTTTTCTATACACTGAATAAAAAATTCAAAATAAAAGATATAGGCTTTTTTCTATAAAGTAGTAAAATTTACGATAATCCCGTATTTACAGTTGGCAAAAACGGTCCCGTATTCTAGGGTTAAATATTAAACTAATTTTAATACTTTCCAAAAATTTTGATTAAAACAATACCAAAAATTAAAAAAATAAAACACACACAAACACATTGAAAAATGCCCCAAAGAAATGATTTCTGAACAATAATTGTTGGCAAAAATTTTAACTAAATACTCATTTTTTGAAAAAAAAATTATATAACAAATATACTTACAATCATAAAATGTTTAAAAAAATAAAAACTTGCATTGGGATTCGAACCCGCGTTTATTCGGGTGCTTAGGATTTGAAGTCGAAGCCTCTACTCATTTAGCCACTTACACGTACCTGTCATGTGCGAAGATAGGCCAACTGAACGTTTTATTGTTTGACAGTTCTGAATTTAATCAAATTAGTTTGATTTTTGTGGAATTAAAATATTAAAATACAACAAAACAGAGTAAGAAAACAATATATTAGATTATTAGATGAAGATTGGTAGAAATTTTGTTGGTAATCAATTTATGTAAATCAAAGCATTACCTACTAGATAGATATAGTCGGTTCGCTAAAGACACAACTGGCTAGTGATTTTAGAAGTAATTTTGCCAATTTGGTAAAATTGGCAAAAAAATAATTGCGAAATAGTTAATAATTACTAAATAGTTAGTAATTTTGCCAATTTTATCAAATTTGGCCAAAAATAAAAAAATTACCGACTAAAATCACTAGCCAGTTGTGTCTGAGTTTAGCGAACCGACTTTACATACATTTTCCAAATAGGTAAGTACCTATGTAATTTTTTATTACAATACTGAAACATTTACAATAATTACGTACCTGTTGCTTTAAAAAACTATTTAAAAAGTCACTACAATTATAAACTTGCTTTTTCTCTGTCCTCACAACAATAAAAACTAATATACACAAAATTTGTTTACCCATAACCGACATATTGAACAATTGTTGACAGGTCATTGTAATTACCAATCAGAGCCCGTATAACGTTTGAGCTGCGCTCAGGACCAAGACCTTTGATGAGTTCGCGCACATATAAATTTACCAACGCGCCCAAAGAAGTATACCTTCAAAAATCCTAAAAAGTACTACTTTCGGAATAATAATTCTATCATCAGTGCTTATTACAGGTCAAAGTACATGCTTGAGCTACCAATATATTTGGATAAACACCGTTTAAATGTTATAAAGTTATAAATTGTTTACATTTGTAACACGTCAATAACTCAAATATAAATAACTCAATAATGTATAAAGAACTCAAATTTATATGTGAGACCCAAAACCCCACGTTGAGCGCCAAATTATGTAGGCAATCTAATGACGGAAGAAGAATATTTATGCCAACATACATTGGTAACAAAGGTATGTAGCTCAGAATCGAAAGAGATATGGGTTTGGATCTTTGGTAAGTAACCACAAAAGCTACTTTGTAGCTTTTTTTTAGTATTAAGATATTTTTTTTAAATATCTTATTATACCTTTTACAAAGGAATTTAACTATTTTTTGTGATTTATGCTATACAGCCCAGCTACACGGATTTATTTTTTTTCGTTAAATTTTTAACTAAATATTAATTGGAGTACTTACGAATCGTTACTAAAAGCATTAAAAACAGGCACAAATACTCCTTTGCCAGAAAATTTTACCTAAAAAAATTACAACTACATCGCTTGTTAAATTTTATATAAAATAAACCTACTTTTTTCTCTGGTCCAATATCTTCATCTGGATCTATATAAACTTCAATATACACTGATGACTAAAAAAGAAGTAAGTAGAAGGCACTAAGGCAAAAATATTTTACATGTTAGTATATAAGACATCATGGATGTAACTGTTACATTGTAACAGATATAATCCATAAAATTTTACTAAACAATTAATACAGTCATTTAAACTTTTGTTGACATAAAAACTATCCTATGTAACTGATTATCTTTGTTATTAAGCTTGGTTGGATACAATTAAGAGATACAATTTGTCTCACAACTGCATCATTCCTATCCGTTGTCATAAACCATTAGTCAATACAATTATACCAAAATTCTTTATTATCCGACCTTATAGACGAACACAATGATAAGAATCTCAATTTTCATTATCAAGCAGCTGATCTAAAAATACAGAAATAATAAAACAAACAGCCACATGGTGTTCATTGATCTTGAGAAAGAATATTTTAACGAATCTGGGCCTCGATTTTTGACCCTTCGCTTCGTTATGGAACGTATTCGCTTCATATACTAAACAGATACGAAACGAATACGTTCGATAACGAAGCGAAAGGTCAAAAATCGAGGCCCATGTTATTTAGAACCTCCCCCGTATAACGCTTACATCTCCGCGGCGAGATGCGCGAGGATAGTGATGTTCCAGAACTTACGAGAAGGAGAAGTGACGTTCAGAATATGTACTGATGGAATAAAGATGAACTTTTCTAGAAATAACGTACATATTATGTATACCTATAAGTAGAGAGGATGCTAGTTTAGTTTTTAGTTATTAAGCTAAATTCGAATTGTAAAGTTTTAAATAAATACTCGTAAATAAATTCGAACCGATAGTTTTATTTAAATCTTGCTACAATGTGATAGGTTATTGGGGGACAGAGGTTACGTGGTAAGATTGTAAGATTACTTTAAATATGGTATTTTGGATGGTGAAACGATTACCAAAACGGAATAAGTAAGTTTTAAGTATCTAGGATCGATAGTGCAGAATAACGGAAAAATAGATAGAGATGTATGCAGTAGAGTTAGAGAGGAATGGGTGAAATGGGAGGAGGAGAGCACTATATTGTTTAACATAAAGATTCCAGTGAAAAAGAAAGGCATACTGTATGAAACTGCCATAAGACCAGGTGTGATATGCGGTACTGAGTGTTAGTAAGTTAAAAAGAAAGAAGAACAACAACTAATGTATGTAGCGGAAATGAAAATCCTTAGATGGATAAGGGGAGTGACAGAAAAGGATAATACATTAACATTAAGCGCTGAGACAGCTAGATGGTCCAGGAGGCCCACTACTGCGGTAAAACTAACTGTCGAATATTATGTCGAATGTGGTAATATTATGTCGAATAAAAACTAATTCAATTGGGTACAGCGGTATTTTGTATTATACTTGTGACTGTGCCAATGGATTAAGAACTGTAGGGTCTGTTAGTCTAACAGATACTGACCCCGTAATAAACTAAGATAGTAACAAAGACTAAAACTAATTTTAGAAAAGCATATTTTTACTATTTTTAAATTTTATAAAACTTTATTATTATTAATAAAAATTGAAAAAGGTCTAATTGAAACTTAATATAATTGTTTATTAATTTAATTTATAAATGATAATATTTAAATGATAATCACCACTCGAATGAAGGGAGGACAAAAATCGTTATTTGTCACATTTAAATGATGTTATGTGCTTAAAATATGAAAAAAAATACGGAAACTGAAATATTTTTCTAACTTAGAGTATGTTTCGGTCTGAAAATGGTCAACATGACCCTGCTTTTGAAAAAAAAACTAAGAAAACAAATGAAAAATCTCTTTAAGCCTGATTCTCATTAGACGTGCAAGGAACCGGACCGGCAAGGCACGGGCAAGGTTTTCGGAGCCAATTCACACCGTGAAAGGCTTGCCGCGGGTTGGTTGCTTTGTGTAGTGAACAATGTTGAAATTGAACGTTAATAAAAATTGCTCTAATATTAGACGAAGAAACAGAAAATGGAAACAAATATTGCAGAAATAGAAAAATACGTTGTTGGGTTCTTAAAATGCTAAAGAAACGCAAAAAAGAAGGAGAATTTGCAACCTTACACTCCGAATGACAGTAGATAAATTTAACACCTTATGGCTGCATATTGAACCATAATATTCAACCTAGTTCTTGAGTCACTCATCAGAAAAACCAATGAAACACCAAGACAGTACAAATTACTGCATATGCAGACGATGTAGTTCTACACTTTAACACGACTAACTGAAGCGTTCAAAAACATTGATCCTGAAGCACGAAAAAGGAAGCTTTAAATAAACGAAGCAAAAACGAATTACATGACCGTCAAAAGAACACCTGACACTAAAAATTATCACAATAGACAACTATACTCTTGAACGTGTGGATGCCTTCGCCTTCACATATCTGGGCACAGAAATCAGAAGAATTCCGTAAGGATCGAAATTAATGCACGTATTTAAAGAGGGGAATCGTACATACGATGCCATTAAAAGATTAAAAGAACCAAAATGACTATCTACAGAACATTGATTAGACCCGTATGGTTGTGAAACCTGAGCAATAACGAAAAGGGATGAAGCCCAACTCAGTACACTCGAGTGAAAAATACTGAGAAAAGTATATGGCCCGGTGCAAGAGGAAGACGGCACATGGAGAATCAGTAGAAACAACGAGGTTAATGAATTTAATGAAGGTTACGATATTGTACAATTTGTGAAAAGTCAAAGACTGTCATGGCTGGGACATGTGCAGAGAAAAGACAATCAATAAACAACAAAGAAAATATTACAATGGAAGCCGATAGAAGGGCGAAAAAACAGAAAGGGCCAGAACGAGAGGGATGGATGACGTGGAAGACGACATGAAAACCATGAACATAAGACAATGGAGAAAAAGCACACAAGAGAAATCCGAATGGAACGACATAGCCAGACAGGCAAAGACCCATCCAGAGTTATGATGCCAAAAGAAGAAGAAAAATTGGCGCATATTGAGGGACCTCTTCAAAAACAAAATACTTCTTTTCTCTATCGTCTTTATAAGACTGATTTTAAACAACCCAGATTGCAGATTGCTTGCCGGTAAGGTATTCACACTGTCGTGACCTTCACGGCACATGCTAGGCAAAGATTGTTTCAAAAAGAACGTCGCATGCAAAGCCCGTCGCTTGCCGGTGCCTGGCACGCATAGTGTGAATTACATCCCGTGAAGTGCATAAGATTTTATGTAAAATGTATCTTGCCGAGCCGATGCCTTGCCGATGCCTTGCCCATGCCGAGCACTTGCCTTGCATGCTAGTGAGAATCAGCCTTTATTTGCAATTGAGGTTACCTGCTAAAAACATGAGAAAGAGTATATAAAAAAAAGAGGGTTTGTCATATTTTAAGGGCATAGCATATTCTAAGGGCATTTTTTAGGTCATATTATAAGGACATTTTTTGAAGCTAAAGATCGCTCAGGAAATTTTTTTTCAACACATTTTTTGTGATAGGTTCTAGGAGACCATTGGGGCCACCTAGCACCTAGGGAGCTAAAAATTAGTTAGAGAATTTTCTAAATTTGTACTTTTGAGTGCCCAACCCCTATAGCCTTTCAGAGCAACCTTTTTCTCAAAATGTACATCCCATATGATATTTTGAAGTAGTAATTACTATGTACTTTTATACAAACCTCCAAATCATCTGCTGGGTCATCATTATCCTCATCCTCACTTTTGATTTCCCTTTTTATCTTATCTTTTTTCCTCTTCTGTTCCTTAATAGGTTCCTTAAAATTAGAATAGATAATAACAATGGAAAAGTAAATATAGCAAAAAGTGGAAGTATGTGAAGTCAATTTTGTTGTAATTGGTATAATTTTAATAAACGAAGGTTTTCGGACTTATCAGTCCATCTTCAGTGAACATTTTTTACTTTTTAAATAGCCCCAGAACCGAACAGTGGTTGGATTTAATTTAAAAGTTACATTATAAAAATGTAATAACAAAAATGACTTATAGCCGATGAAATTGGATAAATTTGTTAGTTATCCAATTTCATCGGCTATAATATAATCAGCTTTGTTACACATATGTACTTATAAATTAGTTTCAAGTAACTGATCTTCCAAAAGTCAGGAAAAACACCTGATTTAAAAGGATTGTTAAAAATTTTGGGGGGATCTGGCAATAACAAAATTACAACTTTTTAAAATAATTGGGGGAATACTTCTGGACCAGATTCCATAAAACATTAGGTTACAAAGTTTCGACAATGCTGGATATTGAAATATAAAAGATTAATATAATAAACTGTTTGAAAATATTCTGCAAACAAAAATTTGGAAGATATAACCATAGAACAGTGTTGAATACCACATTTTCAAAAATTTCTGATTTCTGAAAAAAGTTTTCTGATTTTCCATAAAAAATTACCAAAACTTTATCTTTACAACTTTTTTCACGCTTTGATTATACAGGGTAGCGAGAAAGTATGGAAACACAGTAATTTCTCGTAAACCGCTAAAACGATTTTTATAGGTTTTGGTGGGTAAGGGTCTTCTAATGTGGCCGATATCATAGTGGTAATTACATTGTTGTCAAATCTTCCGTTGTTCTGGAAATCTAATGAACTTTCTTATTTCTAATGGAACACCCTGTATATTTTTTGCGTTTTGGAGTCCTTAAGAAATACTGATTATTTTTCATGTTATATTCCCTATACCTAAATGCCATAATTTCGGACTTATTGTTACTCATACATTTACCAAAAAAATTTTACATTTACATTAAACAATGGTATCTGATAAATAAGGCTTGAATTTGAATTTAGGTACTTCGTGATTTCAAAAATGATATTTTCACTTGTATTTTTGAACCTAGAAAATCGTTATTTTTCGATTTTTTTCAGTTTTAAATTGTTTCTAACTCGGAAACGATTAATTTTAGAGAAAAATTACAAAAGATCTTTTTTGTTCCCAATAATCCAAAGAACCTAAAATAATGTCTACCGGGGCGGAAAATTTTTTTTTTTTTAAATAAATGTAGCCATAACTCCTAAATTATGGCATTTAGGTATAGGGAATATAACATGCAAAATAATCACTATTTCTTAAGGACGTCAAAAAATGTATAGGGTGTTCCATTTGTAATAAGAAAGTTCATTATATTTCCAGAAAAACGGAAGATTTGACAACAATGTAATTACCACTATAATATCGGTCGCATTAGAAGATCCTTACCCACCAAAATCTATAAAAATCATTCTAGCGGTTTCCGAGAAACTATCGTGTTTCCATACTTTCTTGCTACCCTATATACTAATATCGTCGGTGATGTGACAATACCTCCTATCTGCTTTTTCGTGAGTTTTTTTAGGAGAGACGAAAAAGTCTTTTTAGGGCCACCTCCTGTTTTTATAAGATATTTTTTGACTTGTTTTGTAATAAATTCTACTATGTATTTGCTATATAATAAGTCAAAACTTACATATGAAAACAGGAGGTGACCCTAAAGAAGGTTTTTGTCTCTCCTAAAAAACTCACAAAAAAGCAGATAGGAGGTATTGTCACATCACTGATATCTACTTACCTCTATTTTTTCACAAACATGATTATGTTTTGTATTCATTGCTACAATTTGCAATGCAACTCCTGAGTTAATTAGTTTTATTCTGAAATATGCTGGACATTCTGTTTTTGGGCTAAAACAATAAGAAACATCTATATTTTAACAAATACCAGGAAGTTCCTTGTACATAATGACTACAATAACACTAAAAAAAATTAAAAAGTATGACACTGGAAGGTCAGAAATGAAAAAAATCTGAATTCAGTTTTCCCCAAACTGAACATGTAGAGCATGCTGTAACAAATTGCTCTAGTCAGTATGTTTGTGAGCAAAAATCTGCTGAAAAGAATGAGTGGTTCATTTTCGGAGGAATGTCAGTAAGAAAGATCAAAAGTGAGCATTTGTTCATTGATGCTCTGTGGATATCGGCGTACTCCATATTCTCTTCTACCATGGTCAGATAAACACTATATTTACTTTTCTATAATTACTGATTATAGTATATTATCTAAGAGATTATTTATTATTATAAAATAATATTATTATTATTTGCTGCATGGGAATACGGCGAATAGAACGAACACTTTAAATCTTATTTGTGCGTGATTAGCTCATTCGGAAGAAAATGCTCTAGTCAGTACACGCCATTAGATGTCACCTTTTTACATTTTGTCAGTAATTTTTATTTTACTAATACAAATTGTTCAACAGCTATGATATCTGCATTTAATATTTATCTATACTGTAGAATTTGTATTTAGATTTTGTTTTAAGTGTATTTTTAACATAACTAAATCATCTTCATACAATCTTACTATTTTATGACTACTATTATTCTTCACTTCTCTCTTTATTATTACAGCCCTAATGACAGGTTTCACCACTGACGAATAGCAGTTTATTTGATGAATAAAGCTATTTGACCAATAAATCTGACACATCTGTGTTTCACCAACGTCAAATACTACTTATTTTATTTATTTATGAAATAAATATACTTACTCTTCGAATAAATTGACAAGTTAATATCGCTTTAAATATATATAATAAAGAAAATTCGTCAGTTTAAACTTTAAATTATTTATTAAAGAACTTTAAATTATCAAATTATATAAAACAATAAAAATATAATCGACAAATAAATTTTATTTGACGAATAACTATTCATAGATTTATTTGTTGGTGAAACCAGACCTAAGTGTAAAAAATAGGATATTATTTTCTTTAATATATTCTTTAACATAGAACACCATATTCTGTTCTTGTCACACAAATTTTTATATATTCATAATGATCTGCTGTTTATTGTTCTTAGTACTGAAATTACCAATGCTAAATTGCATTCATTTGGTATTATTACTTTATCGTTCACTCTATTCAGATCTGTATTTGGGTTTTAGAGCAAACATTATCTTATATTTATTTCCGGTTGTTTTCTTAATACTAATTTCAAAATATTTTATATAGATTATTACTTTGTTTATTTTTGTTTATGTTTTACAATTGGTTCAATAATTTTTTCCTTGACTGATGTATTTGTAAATTATATCCGTGTATTAGTTCTACAGTAGTTCTCTCATCAATTACATCTGTATTCTCTCGTTTTTCATACATATTTTTTAATTCTTTTCCACCTTTTTTATATAGGTACATATTTTGTACGAGTTCTTGAAAACCATCTATTCAAGATATACTTTAATGAAAAAGTTGTGTTTGAAGTGTTAAGTACAAAATTATATAATACCTACAGTGAAACCTGGATTATCAGTCTCTCCTTTAACTGTCACCTCTGTTAACTGTACATAAGTTGTATCATACGCAAAAATTGAGTCATCAATTCATTTTGTTTGAGCATTGATATAAGCCAAACTAAATTTGCGCTGATTGTTGACTCAGAAGCTGAGACAGACTTGGAATCTGACAGTGGCAATGTTGATGTTGCTATTACAACTGGCAAAGATTTTCCTAAAGAAGCTGCATCACACAGGCAACAATTCATCGATTGGTATTCTCGACAAGAAGAAACTAATAAAATAGACTGCATGATCTAACACTGATTAAGAAATTCAGCCATTGCAAAATGTGAAGCAACAGTGAAACAAACAAGGATTTCAGAATATTTTAAACCAAATTGATTCGATTGTATGAACACAAATCTCTCTTATATTGTCAAACAAAACATGCAAATAAAATTTGAAAGTTGTAGTATTTGTTGTAGTTAGTTAAATTTTTATTTTTTTAATGTTCTGTTAACGGCCTCTTCGATTATCCATCATACCCTTGGTCCGATGTCTTGACAGATAATCAAGGTTCTACTGTAGATCTAAAAACATTGGAAAAAATGTTGAAATTTTTCAATGGATACCAAACACACAATGATAAATCGATAACGATTTAACTTTACTGTTAAAACTGTACAGTTTGTCTTTCATTCCACTACCATACGCAGTATGATAAATCGTTATGATTTAATGGTATCGTTAAAACTGAACAGTTCTCTTCTTATTAATAACCAACAAATTTCAATGGGTTAAGAAACTCAGATCTATGCAAAAACTGAACGATTATACTGATGGTTGTGATATACGTATCGATAGAACTGAGCGGTTCCTCTGATTCTAATAAATCAATTTTGAACTGTTCCGTTTGACAGTACTGTTTTTAAAAATCATAGAAAACTGTGCAGTTTTACTCCATACACGTAGCGATTATCGGTGTAATTTGAACGGTACAGTTAAATCGTAACGATTTATCGTTGTTTGTGTGGTACCCATAAGGATGGCAATTAGTTGATTGTAAGGGAAACATAATTTTGTATTTTACTAAATAGGTAAGTAAGGTCCTACATTTTGATTGTTCTCATTTTTCTTTTTCGGGCTTGTTCCTTATATCTATATTTACTTGAACGTCCATATATACAGATAAGCTTCAATTCTGAATAAACAAAACTTTCTTTGGCGGTTGCAAATTCATCTGTAATTAGCCTAGAATCTTTTGTGGTAAATTTGGTGTTGGTGGCTTCACAATATTCGCTGAGTTTTTCCATTAACTCGGTATAACTTTTAAAACATGATCCGATTTCAAAAGCATCCATACTTTTTTTATTTAAAACGATATAAACGATATAAAATATCAACACAAAGTGTTTGAAATTGAAAGGTTTACAAACAACAAACCAACAAACATAGGTTATATAATTTCTTCTTCTGTAAATTTCAAATCTTTTTTTCTTCCGATGGGATTATTATATTATATCATGCACAGTCCCCATTGTATCATGGCATTTATATACTTCAAAGATGCATGGCCCTTATTAATAGTCATTTAAATAAAACAGCAAATGTAACTTTTATTTAATTCCCCTTTTTCTTTTTTGTTTTATTGATGTTTATTTATAAAAATGTTATTAAAATAATTAGCTACATTAAATAAAAAATAGACCATCTGACCTTATTGCTACGAAGAAGATTTTAACCTGTTTTACGTATCTGTCATATTTATAAATTTTTAGTTTGTTGCAAAAATATAGTGTGGATTTTACGTTATCATTAAAAATGTTATTTTTTTATACAAAACAGTAAACAATGTCTATCAATCTGTTTCTATACTTATTAATGTTTAGTTCAGCTATATGTTTGACGAAAGGAACTAGTGTTGAAAGAATACCAAAAAAGAGTGCACAATCTGACAATACAGACACAAACAAGGAAACACATAAAGAACCTGCCGTTCAGATATCCGCAAAACCGGCAAAACCTGTCACCCATTCAGATTCTTCATCAAGTGTCAAAAAAGATAGTGTGAAGCAAACTCCACATAATCAAACTACTTCAGTCACTAAAGCAGAAAAGGTCTTAGATGGAAATAATGACGTCCCAGAAAGTAATTCTGCACAAGCGGAATCGGGAGCTGTGATAAGAGGAGTTTTAGTTTTTGGTGGATTAGGCTTGATATTTTTAATATACGTAGGCGTTAGAACATACAGGTAATTTAGGATTTAAAATATTGAACGAATTTGCACCTATAATAACCCATCCTATTGTTTTAATTCAACTAATAAGCAAATATCTTATATGAATCACTGAGTCGTTTACACTTCATTATAGCATAAATAAACATACATTTTTATGATTCCTTATGAGGTGATTTTTATTACCTGAAATTTCTCTTGTTCTGTTAAGACTTTGTCATCAATAAATTTTTTTGAATTATGAATTTATTGAAGATAAAATAGGCAAATGTGACATTTTTATTAACCCCTAATATATGCGCTCGACTCTGACACCAGCGCAGGTTACTGGCAATTTTGTACACACTCAACTAGGCCTAGGCCTAAAAGGCCTGTTGCGCTTAATAAATAAAAAATATCAATTAGGACACACGTGACCATTAAATTTTAATCCCTAAATTTTTTAAGCACTTGCGAAGCTGGTATTTGTATAGAAACATAAATATAAATACCAAAATAGTGGTATCTAAATACCTTTTTTTATTGCCCAGTCGGTGTTAATTCATTGTAATATAATATTTATTTACCTAGAACCTTGCAGTCGGAACCATTGACAATAAAGAACTTGCATAAAATTTTATATTCAAAAAAATGTTATAAATCACAGAACATAATTTAAAACATGGATCAAAGATAAAAAAGTTGTTTTTGTGACATCATATGATATGGTTGTGTGTTTACATCTGCATCAACAAAGTAAACAAAATTGTATATAATTTTAAATTAGACATAAACGTCAGTAGAAAATAAGTTTGATCGTCGATAGAAAACTTATACTTTTACAAAATGGCACTAAACAACACTTATAGTGTTTTCTGTTATTTTCCATAGTAAACCTTCTTTCCTTTCCTTCAAAAACTGTATCAAACTCCAATCTCAACAAACTGGCATATATTGTTGCAATGAAATACAATAAGTGTCATTAGAATATAAATATTTTCCCTTATTCCATGATGATGAGCTGGCCAAATACCCAAGTAGGTGGAGGCCAATAAACTAAAGAATAAGAAGAAGAATATACCTAAATATAACCATAAAGTTCAACTTTGTGATGTCACGGGTCGTTTGAACTATTTTAAATTTTAAATCACAGAAGATTTTAAATTTGTACTTCTAAGTTATTATGAGTTTTTGAAGCAAGAAATTTTGGAAATCTCATTTTTAAACAAAACTGAACATTATTTTGTAATAAAAAAAATGTGCAAGTTCCCTATTGATAGTGAATTGTCAGAATTTTGTTTTTATACAAAGCGTTAGTGTATTTGAAGCAGTTAGTGAATCATGTTTTTTCTTTATTCTTATAACTTTACTCTTATAATTTTATTTTTTATACAAATTTGGTATTTAGGGTTATTTTGTCAATAAATCTTTTTATATGCAAAAAATTATTTTAATTGCTTTGGTTTTCAATATCAACCATAATGATACTTACCACAGTAATTTTTAAATAGAATATACAGAGTGTTTCATTAATAATTATCCATATAGTAACTGAAGAAACCTTATCACAAAATACGAAGATTTAACCTAAAACACTTAAATAAAATGTGGTTCCTTACTGAGTTGCAGGGTGTTGTATCTAAAAATTTAAAAACTATTTTTGCTCAGAATTTTAAAACTATTCGACGTATCCTTTTCATACTTGGCAGAAAGTGCAACTACTAGACACTCTACTAAACTATGATAAACAAACGTTTCTAGCTACTATCAGAGGCGTACTACAGGGGATGGTGAATGGTTGACCCTTCTCAAATTCTACGCCACTGGAGGAATTACTATTTTAGTGCCATTTTTAGATTCTACAATACTTTCTTCATAAATAATATACTCTTCATTGGTAACAATAAAGTCATTAGTTTTCGAGATATTTGAAGTTAAATATGAAACGGCACAGTTATTTTGATTAGTTTATGATATGATTCATATTATGATCAAAATTTAAAAATTATTTGTACCCAATACTTTAAAACTATTTGGCATATCCTGATCATACTTGGCAGAAAGTGTAGGTACTGTACACCCTACTAAATTAAGATAAATAAACGTTTCTAGCTACTACCAGAGGCGTACGACAGGGGATAGTGGCTGGTTGACTCTTCCCAAATTCTACGCCACTGACGAAATTGCTATTTTAGTGTAATTTTTTGATTTTGCAATAGTTTTTATGTAAATAATATACTCCTTACTCATAACGATAAAATGATTAGTTTTCGAGATATTTGAAATTTAAAATGAAACGACACAATACACTGATCAAAATAACCATTTCGTTTCATTTTTAACTTCAAATATCTCGAAAACTAATGACTTTATCGTTAGGAATGAAGAGTATCTTATTTTCATAGAAAGTATTGGAGAATTCAAAAATTGAACTAAAATAGCAATTTCGCCAGTGGCGTAGAATTTGGAAAGGGTCAACCATTAACTTTCCCCTGTCATACGCCTCTGGTAATAGCCATAAACGTTTGTTTAACATAATTTACTAGCTTGTATAGTACCTATACTTCCTGCCAAGTATGAAAAGGATACGTCGAATAGTTTTAAAATGCTGAGCAAAAATAGTTTTTAAATTTTTAGATAAAACACCCTGTAAGTCAGTAAGGAACCACATTTTATTTAAGTGTTTTAGGTTAAATCTTCGTATTTTGTGCTAAGGTTTCTCTAGTTACTATATGGACAATTATTAATGAATATGTGTAAATATGTGTATATTATTATATTATACTATGAAAATAGAATTTAATAACTCCCCTCACACCCAGGTAAAGTAAAGATGCTACGCCAATGAAAATATATTTTATTCAATTTAATTATATAAAAACATAACATTTAAACTTTAAAAAAAATTCGATCATCTTTTGACCAAAACTTCAAAATTAATGTGTACATTACAGGGTTAGAATTATATTACTAAATACATCCATACTAAATAGATCCAGATCCAGTCCAAGACTGAAAAAGAAAAAATTGAAAAAATGGATTTTTTACCTGATATTAAAAAACTTAATGGAGAATCAAAATGGCGAATGTGGAAAAGCAAAATGCTTGACATGTTGGACTACCAAAAAGGCTGCTTAGATGTGATAGATGGCAGGTTAGTGAAACCTAGCCCTAATGCGGAAACAGCAAATGAAGCTGAAAAGAAAGAGTAAGAAGTCAAAACTGATTTTTATTGAAAAACAAATAGTTACGCAAAAAGTTTGATAACTAATGCTATCAATGACATTTATGTCATGTTTTTAAATATGGACAGAGAATCAGCTTTTTATGCTTGGCCCGCTCTTAAGCAATAGTTGGAAGCCTCCTCCAATGATCAGTTGTTTAAACTTTGCTCAGATTTCTTTTCTTGATGGTGGGATATTGCAGATGATGTGTCAACACATTGCAAAGTTAAAACTAATTTTCAAAAAGCTAAATAACGGACTTGAAATGAAGCAACAAAGATACCAGATGTAATGATTATATGCAAAATTCTACATATTTTACTTAGTCAGTATGAAAGATTTAAGTCTAGTTGGATACTATTAACTAAAGATTAAAACCAAACTTAAATGAATTAGTTTCGAACTTTATGAACAACTAGTTTCTTAACTATGTACAGTTACGATCACTGAATAGTTTACACTTTAATTTTTATAGTGTAATACTGTAAAATTGCAGTGTCGTACGGATTTGATAAATGTCAAAGTCAAAAAATCTCAAAAAGTCAATGCTTGTCAAAGATTTCGCGAGTGTTGAAAAATAAAATAAAATAATAAAATATAGTATTTTTACTACAAAAGCGATATTACGTAGGTCAAAATTTTTGACGTAAGAGAACTGTCAAAACATTAGAATGTGACTTTTCATTATTGCCATATTTATTATAACATGGCAATAATAAAAAGTCACATTCTAATGTTTTGACAGTTCTCTTACGTCAAAAATTTTGACCTACGTAATATCGCTTTTGTAGTAAAAATACTATAAACCGTATTAAGACCATAATCCATTTTATTCAAAAAAACTTCTTTCTATATTTTCCATTTTGTTAATTTTTCCATTTTGATAATTTTATATTATTTTGATTTTTTTAATTTTAATCAACCTATTCTAAGTACACCACTGGCAACGTCACTTTGACGCAAAAGGTGCGTTTAAACGAGGTAAAAATTTAAAAATTCGGCTCCTAGATACGCCAGCCTGTAAACTATTCAATGACCGTAACTGTAGATTTGAAATAAATTTTATCAAGAAGGATTGTCAGCAGGATAATAGCAATTCAGAAGCTCTAGTGGTTTGCCACAAACCAAACAAACGGGGGGTTTGGGGGTTAAAACCCCTCCCAGAGCATATAGAAATATATGTAAAGGATAGTAGGAAAATGTAACTTGTCTTTCACAATACAAAAAAATTTCGGTGCCCAAGCCAACCCCTCCTCCCCCAGATGTAAATTCTATGTGCACCAATGAAACCCACTATGTCCAATCGTTTCTGCAATTACTGTAAAAAGAAAGGATTGGGTCAAAGTTTGCAGAGAAGATATCTGAGGACCTGCAAAAACATAACCTAGCAGTATGCCAGCAGTATGTAACCTCATACATAGCGTTAATTTTGGTGGAGGTGGCATAGTGCTATTTAGTGGTATTTCTTGGAAAGGACATACTGAAAGGAGGTGATTGGGTGAATGACAACTGACATGTACATTAAAAACATTTTAGAAGATCATGTCTTGCCATTTGTCAGCCATATTGGATATGACAAATTCGAGGTAATGCATGATAACTCACTATTAGAATAGTGAATACTTACCTTGATGAGATTCAATTTAAAAATTATATTGCCGCCATATAGCTCATATCTGATTTAAATCAGACACTTTAAAACATCGCATTTGAAAAAAAAATCTATTCCTATAACACTGGGGGGCTAAGGATTACAGCACACAAAATTTCACTTCACATTATAATTTCAAAATATGCAATATTTTTGCCCTTGAGTATATTATTCATCACAGCTCACATTTCAAATTGGTTTACTTATTTTTCAGGAGAAGAAAAATGCCCATCATCAGAAAATATGGTGTAAGAGCAAGAAGATCTGATGTTGAAATGAGACCTCTACCACTAGATGATGATGAAGAAGATGAAACCGTTTTTGATTTATCACACCTTAATAAACCCTAGCACTGGTTAAAATTGTTTTAAGTCAATGTTTATATGTAATGAGTATGTGTAGAATATTACTACTTTTGGGTACTTATTTAATAGTCTATACTCTGCAACTTATAATCATTGATAAATCATTTTTTATTCAAGTTTCATCAATCCTGAAATTGTTAACTATTTATTTTAAATATACAGGGTGTCCCAGACTAATTTAGCCACGCTATATCTCTTAAACGAATAGAGATTTTCGATTGGGATAAAAAGTGGTATATTCTACTTGTAATACACTTTAATATGGCGCGCAAAAAAATCATTCCCTAAATATTCATCCCTTAGTTACAACCCCTAACTTAAATTTTTTTAATAGCACCCTGTATATTTTTTTATAGTTTTGGATGTGGTCTTCTATCGTCTATTCAACACATTTTTTTTAAATAAAATCGGTTCGTAAATAACCAAGAAAATATCAGTTTAGTTTTATTAATTATGTGTCCCAGACTAATTTATCCAGGCTATATTTCTTAAACGAATAGAGATTTTCGAATGGGACAAAAACTGATCTATTACATTTGTAATAAACTTTAATATGGCGCAGAAAAAAATTATCCCCTAAATATTCATCCCTTAGTTACAACCCCTAACTTTATTTTTTTAAATAGCACCCTGTAGGTTAGGGATGAATATTCAGGGGATGAATTTTTTCTAGGCCATATGAAAGTGTATTACAAATGAAATAGATCAGTTTTGTCCCATTCGAAAATCTCTATTCGTTTAAGAAATATAGCCTGGATAAATTAGTCTGGGACACACAATTAACAAAAATAAACTGATAGTTTCTTGGTTATTTACGAACCGATTTTATTTTCAAAAAATGTGTTGAATAGACTATAAAAGACCACATCCAAAACTATAAAAAAATATACAGGGTGCTATTAAAAAAATTAAAGTTAGGGGTTGTAACTAAGGGATGAATATTTAGGGGATGATTTTTTTGTACGTCATATTAAAGTGTATTATAAGTAGAATATACCACTTTGTGTCTCATTCGAAAATCTCTATTCGTTTAAAGTTTAAGAGATATAGCGTGGCTAAATTAGTCTGGGACACCCTGTATATGTAATTTAAATAACCCACACAGGGTGATCAGCATTCTTGTTACAGTTGTTAACACATTGATGCCATATTATTTTTACTAACAGCAAGATAATTACATCTTTATCTACAATGCTTTTAAATAACATACAATATTTATTCTTCAGTGATACTTACTGGCACATAACACATTTTTATTTTTAAGAGCAATAATGACCAAAGATAGTATGTATGCACATATGGCAATATGGGTTGGTTACTTTCAATTTACTTCATTACAATACATTGTTGCTGAGGAAACAATACCTCTTGAGTTATAAAGTCTTCCTTTGTTTAGGATAATGGCTATAGAAAATTACAAAAAAAATGGGCAGATGAGATGCTGTTTCTTTGAAAATAAACCATTGTTTGTATAGGTATTCAAACTATTGAATAAACCCTAATTATTTTTTAAAATTATAAATACAAATAAAAATAAATTCGATAACGAAATAATTCTACAATGGAGACACTGATAAAAAACGCATTAACCTTAATTAACTGTACGTAAAAAGGCACTTAAAATTTCATATTTCAAACTAGTGCGTATGAGACTTCGATTGTTATCAGTTATAAACGCTTATGATCAGGACCCTAAATTGCTGCTCTGAGAATATTCGTTTCGGCTAACACAAATAAACGTCAAATCGAAATCAAAACGTCAAATATTTAATATTAAATGGCAGCTTACTATTTTTTTTTTATTTGAGCTGTCTACCCAATAATATGTATTATTATTAATTATTGTATTCAGAGGTGTAACCAGAATGATCCTAAGGGGGGGTTACATCTACTTGAAGGTCTCTGGGGGATATGGAATAATAATGGTGTTAGTGAGCGTATGGAGCGTAATGGTGAGCGTATAGAGCTCAAAGTACATCCAAAAGGGGGGGTTATAACCCCCAAAACCACCCCCTGGTTACGCCTATGATTGTATTATTAATGAATTTTTTTAAAACTGATGTAATTTACACTGCGCGTCAGAGACAACGGGAGGCCACAAAATTGGTCATTTTTGATGTCTCTAATTTCCTAAACCTGTTGTCCGATTTAAGTGATTTTTTAATATGTTACAGCCTTATTCTTTAACAATATCGCTGTAATAATATTGTTGCTAAACACGTTAATTGCCTTTGTATACTGGGTGTACCAATCAAACTGAGTTTTTTTCTCAAAGTTCGCAACACCCTGTGGGATATTCTAGCATTTATAAAATACTGAAATTAAAACCCAACTATAGCCTCAGGTTTTCTTAACCTTCTGTTTTTTTATTCATTCGCTTACATTAGACCATAAAAAGTTATTCGCTTATGTTAGTATACGGGTAATATGACCCGTATGCTCAATAAATGCGCAATAACTATCTCTTAATAACCTACCTTTCATTTACATATCTCAACCGGTTTTAGAGCAATAAATAAATCGTCAGTTTGTAAGAAAAAATTCAACATCCCGTATCTCGGAAACGAAGCATTGGCGGACATTATGTTTATAAAGCAAACAGTCATTATTTTTCATGCAAAATTACCCCTTAAAGTTTGATATTCTTATTTAAAAACACCCTTATCGATGAAAAACATGGCTAGTTATTAAAGTACCTAACTTTTTTATTATCCAATATAAGCGAATGAGTAAAAAAAATAATGTTAAGAAAACCTGTGGCTATAGTTGAGTTTTAATTTCAGTATTTTATGAATGCTAGAATATTCCACAGAGTGTTGCGAAGAAAAAAAACACTGTTTAATTGGTCCACCCGGGTTTAGGAAATTCGAGACATCAAAAATGATTAGTTTTGTGGGCCGCCCGTTTTCTCTGACGCGCAGTATAATATCAAATTTTCGTTATGATTTTTTTAAATCATGTCAGTTTTAAAACATATCCTAAAATTTCAATCAATTTTCAGATGATTTGGTTTTTTGACAGTTTATTGTAATACCCTATTTTGTGGATAAGACTTTGGAGAAATTTTTCTTCTACGATGAGAGCTTTTTATGTAACCCAAATATCCAGCCCTTCTTACCTGAACAGTTTTTGATTCCTTCTATTGTCCTCATTTCCAGTCAGCAATTATTATTAAAAAATGTGATGTTCTCCTGATCCAACCCTTTACATGACATTGAAGAACCCCAATATGTTTTCATACTAAGAATTTGACACTTAAAGAGTGAATGCCAGACAGTACTTTATATCAGTAAAACCAGCAATTGGAGTTACATTACTGTACTACATTACAAGATTATGTGTCTTAATATTTATTGTAGGAGTGTATTTTTCCATATACAGTATGCGCCACGCTAGTCGACACACGGGTATAGTCGGTTCGCTAAACTCAGACACAACTGGCTAGTGATTTTAGTAAGTAATTTTGCCAATTTGGTAAAATTGGCAAAAAAATAATTATGTACTAAAAGTTAATAATCACTAAATAGTTAGTAATTTTGCCAACTTTGGCACAATTGGCAAAAAACAAAAAAATTACCTACTAAATCACTAGCCAGTTGTGTCTAGTTTAAACAGAGTTTAGCGAACCGACTATATCTATGTAATTACTAGGATTATGGGCTAATGCATGTGACTTTCATGTCTGTCATGTCATGTGACCTTCATGTCATGTATGTTATGTATTTTATAACTTTTACAACTGTTCTATAAACTGTCAACTCTCTATCTTTATATACATTTTCTGACATCCTAGACATTTCTAGGTTATTCAAGGACATCTCGAATATTCTCCAACTTAATAGTTCTTCTTTAAGTTAGATAGATGTAGGATCAATCTGTTTACTTCTTGGCATAAAATTAAACAGTGTAACGAGTGAAGAGTCCAAGACTGTATTAGCGCAATGTGCACGTGTGTCTAGTAGCGTGGCGGTTACTGTATAACAGTTGCTCTAACTCTAAATAATATATAATAGCAAAGTTTTTTGCTTCTCAGATATTAGACTCAAAACTTTAAATTTGTCTGCAGTATGATTAGTCATTGTAACATTTGGTCAAATATTTATGCAATGGTTCAAATATTTGTTTGGGAAATCATTTACTTAAAGCATTATTAGGCATATTGGTACTTATATTTTAAATATATGATAAAGTTGAAGACTGTTTCCTGTTGTGAATGGAATATATTTTTAATAAAGCTTGTATATATTATGTCATTAAATGTAAATAAAGACATTTGTTATGAAAATGATGTTCTTATTTTAATCAATGGAATGTAAACATTAATTATTTATGTATTAAATATGCAATCATTATTATAGATTGGCTTATGTCACAAATATTTAACAACAAATAAGATTGTTCGTTTACTGTGTAGTTACAATAGAAAAGTAAAATTATTTAATGAAAATATGCACCATAACACTATAAATTATTAATCCCATGAAATGGCACAATAAATTTTAAAAGTCCTCATATTAATTTATCTTGCACTATGCAATTTTGTAGAAATTTTGGCTTAGAATACAGGGGTATATTCTACAGTACTATTCAAGATCTCAAAAATGAATAACCATTTTCAATTTCGTTGCAAAACGAAATCATATGCATCATATTCTAGTCCAATCAGAGAGTACAGCAAGCACCTCTACCGGTTTCGAAACTTATTAGTCTCTCATCAGGAGGCACATATGTTGCTCTCTCTGATCCAACCAAAACAAACCCCGGCGTGCAGTCACGGATTGCAACGAACGAAATGGCATAGCGGCAACTGCTAGCAAAAGACTAAGTTTTCAATCCAATGGCTTATAAAACAACATAATGTTATTCTACATCCCACCAGACTGAAAACAATGGGAAGCTTCTCTGGTTACACCTCCGAGGCTTCTACAATTTGCCAGCCATAACGGATGCTGAGACTAAGGAAGATGAGGGAATTTTACAATTTATAATTCACGTCCCATCTGCTCAGCGCGGTAAAGTTCCAACGAGAATAGTTCCCTTCGTACTCCAATCAGAGTAAACATGTAAATCAAAAATGAATAACCATTTTCAATCAGAGAGTACAGCAAGCACCTCTACCGGTTTCGAAACTTATTAGTCTAATTGAGATGAGAGACTAATAAGTTTCGAAACCGGTAGAGGTGCTTGCTGTACTCTCTGATTGGACTAGAATATGATGCGGCTGTATTCGTTTTGCAACGAAATTGAAAATGATTATTCATTTTTGATTTACATGTTTACTCTGATTGGAGTACGAAGGGAACTATTCTCTTTGGAACTTTACCGCGCTGAGCAGATGAGACGTGAATTATAAATTGTAAAATTCCCTCATCTTCCTTAGTCTCAGCATCAGTTATGGCTTGCAAATTGTAGAAGCCTCGGAGGTGTAACCAGAGAAGGTTCCCATTGTTTTCAGTCTGGTGGGATGTAGAATAACATTATGTTGTTTTATATGCCATTGGATTGAAAACTTAGTCTTTTGCTAGCAGTTGCCGCTAGGGCATCTATGCCATTTCGTTCGCTGCAATCCGTGACTGCACGCCGGGGTTTATTTTGGTTGGATCAGAGAGAGCAACATATGTGCCTCCTGATGAGAGACTAATAAGTTTCGAAACCGGTAAAGGTGCTTGCTGTACTCTCTGATTGGACTAGAATAGGATGCGGCTGTATTTTCGTTTTGCAACGTAATTGAAAATGGTTATTCATTTTTTATTTACATGTTTACTCTGATTGGAGTACGAAGGGAACTATTCTCGTTGGAACTTTATCGCGCTGGGCAGATGGGACGTGAATTATAAATTGTAAAATTCCCTCATGTTCCTTAGTCTCAGCATCCGTTATGGCTTGCAAATTGTAGAAGCCTCGGAGGTGTAACCAGAGAAGGTTCCCATTGTTTTCACTCTGGTGGGATGTAGAATAACATTATGTTGTTTTATATGCCATTGGATTGAAAACTTGTCTCTTATTCAAGATCTATTTAAATGAAGCACTAAAACACTGGGAAACATCTTGTTCAGGGATGGAGATCCAACTTGACGACGATGCAATATTTTATACTCATTGTATACAAAATTTTGCGGACGACTGAGTCGTAGTGGCAACAAGCATGGAAGATTTAGAATTCAAGAAGAGACTGTTATTTCAAACATGTGAAGAGTGGGGTCTTTCTGTAAATAGAAACAAAACGCAATACTTATGCATCCGGAATGAAGCAGAAGTTCTAATGGTGAACGAACATGAAATAATCAAGAACTGTGAGGAATATTATATAGGGGAGGGTGGGCCACAATGAGACAAAATTCACTTTATTATTTTTTTTATTTTTTTTTCAGTAGACAGATTATTTTCAAATTTAGTATTCTAGAAACGTTGACGTTTTCTCTAACGTCACATCGTTTTACAATCTACGTTTTACATTGAAATTGATGATCTGTGATTGATTTCAATCAGTTTCATAAAGTTTTTTAAAAATCATTGCAATAGTGTCTCATTGTGGCCCAAGCATGGACACCTGGATTTTTTCAACTTTTGCTTAAAAACTTCAAAAAATCTTCAACATTTGGGTCTTCATCAAGGGGCTTAAATTTTGAAGGATCAACTCTTTCTTGCTGGTCATTATTAGTGTCTGAAAACTTCTCTTCACTGTTACTGGAAGCAGTAATTTCAAATTCCTCGCTGCTCTCACTTGAAACGTAGTGTTCTATGTCTGACTGCCTACAAAAATTCTGTCTCATTGTGGCCGAATGTACAATGTTTTACTCTTTTGTTATTAGGTTTGTTCGTAGAACGATCAGCAACCGTTGCCAACCGTCAGACGCAAGCGCGTTCGTAGTCTACGAACTCGAACTGTTAACTGCGCAGCGCTAACTGTCCCTCGTACTACGAACAAACCTATTATAACCGATTTAACATAGAAACTTAAAATGTAAATATCATGAAATTTAACTATATAAAGATGTGTTATATATGTTAGTTATAAAAAGTAACAGAATATCTGCTTAACTGGGTAATATTTTGTGATGAAATAGGAAAAAAACTTCTGGTGTTGAAAAAGTACTAAAGTCAAACAATCTGTAATAGAGTGATAGCAGCCATTGGTAATATAGTGTTATGGGTAAAGATGAAATTCATAGAACTGCTCATAAAGTGCAGCATCTGTCAAGCCCCGCTACATTTAAATACTTTAACAGTATCATAGTGGCCCGTGTCTCATTGGGCCCACTTTACCCTATTTGGGAACAACAAGAGTAGGCGCACCGAAATAGAGATAGAGCAAAGCATCGTAAAAGGAAAAAGGGTGATCGGATGCCTAAACCCAAACCTGTGGTCAAAAGAACTATCAAACCAAATAAAAACATCTCATCTTTAACTCAATCTTTAAAACTCTGTCGATGCGAAACATGGCAACATATTAAATCCTTCGAATGACGTCTACTTGCATGGAAAATGGACATCTGGGAAAGATCAGCTAGAAAATCAAGGCTTGAAAGAATACAAAATGACCAAATCAGACATGGGAGTCAAGTCAACTATCATAGATGAAATTCAAAGGAGCCAACTAATTTGGTATGGTCATGTAGAAAGAATGAACGATGCCAGGCTGCCAAAACGAATTTTAAAGTGGATGCAAAGGGAAAGAAGGAATAGAGGAAGTCCGAAATAATCCTGAATAGGTCACATTCAGAAGGCAATGTCCCAAAGTGAAAGCAACCTTCACCCTGGCGAATGGAACGACCGGCGAAGCTGGAAACTAGGAACCGAAAGGGGGAGAATGCTATAAAAAAACCGGAATAATAATAAACAAGATAGAATAGAAATATTTATATTTCCATCAATATTGTGGATTGTTACAAATGGCACTTCTTCAATTATAGAAACGTTTGTGTATTAGACATAACCCTGAAGCCTGGTTTGTGTGTTTCCTTTGACCCATGTCTCGTGAGGAGATGTCCACCTGGATAGCTACTTTAAGCCTTTATCCAGGTACCATATGGTCAGAAGTTAATATCCATATTATGGTATACCTATGTTTTTTATGATGTTACTGTGTCCTGATCCAATCATTGCATTACTCACGTTTTCTCGCAGTCTATAATATCCCATTCTCGCCTCACTCTTATAACAATGTGCAGGGGAGGGAGATCCAGTAGAGCCTTAGTTTTCCATCGAGTCCATTTTTCTATTTTTTTTGGCCATCTATTTTCAGGCATTCTCTGAAGGTGTCCATACCAGCTAGTATGGAGTTATGTAATAAATTAACAAATATATATATCAATCGGTTTTAAAACGTCTTGCGACGTTGTCCGATGCCTAATTTCCATGACACTCTATCATCCCATTGGCCCTCTCTAAGATCTCTTGCGCTCATCGCCTTCGTTACTCCTTCTCTCCAAGATTTCTTGGGTCTTCCTCTCTTTCTGCGGTTTGGTGGTACCCATTGCATAATTATTTTAGGGAGTCTTGAGTTATCCATCCTCTGGACGTGTCCGTACCATATCAGCTGTTTTCTTTCTATGTCTGTTGTTAGAGAGCCGTCAACCCCCATTCGCTGTCTTATCTCATCATTACGTATTCTCTCTCTGCGTGACACACCTACTGATCTTCTAAAAGCGTCAATTTCTACTGCCTCCAGTTTTCTTCTGTTGTTTTCGGTTATCCGCCAAGTTTCTGCTCCGTACAATAGACTGCTTTTAATAAGAGATTCGTAGATATTGTGTTTTCTTCTTTTTCCTATTTCATGATTCCACAGTACGCTGTTTAGACAACCTATTGTTTTTCTGGATTGTGTTATTCTTCTCTTTATTTCTTCATCATCTTTCCCCGTTGTGTCAAAAACGATTCCTAGATATGTGTAATGGTCGCAGGGCATGATGATTTCATTATTTTCTAATGTGATGTTCGATAGTTCGGTACCTATTGGCAGGTATTTTGTTTTTTCTGTATTAATTTCTAGTCCCCACTTTCTATATTCTTCTTGTAATTTCCTTGCCATGTACTCTAAATCATCTTTATCGTTTGCTATAACAACCTGGTCATCAGCAAACTGCAATGTATATAAGCAAATCTCTCCAAGGTCTACGCCCATGCCTCTGCATTTTCGTTTCCACTCTTTCAATGCTTTTGCAACATATATTTTAAATAAGGTCGGTGATACACAACACCCCTGACGTAGACCTTTATTAACCAGGAAGCTTTGCGATAATCTGTTTCCAGTTTTTATTTGTGATGTTGACCCTTCATACAAATTTCTTAAGGCTTTTATTAAGGTGACACTAATATTCGTCTGTTGTAACACGTTCCAGAGTTTGTTTACAGGAACTGTATCGTACGCCTTCTGCAAGTCAATAAACATGAGGTGGGTTTCTTGATTTGTGCTTAATTTTTTTTCTATTAGTTGTTTGAGGCAGAAGATATTATCAGTACAGCTTCTTCCTGTTCGAAAACCGGATTGTTCTTCCTCTTGGGCTTTGTACTCCTTCTCAATGCGGTCTCTAATTATTCGTCCATAGGGCTTTTCATCGATTGTCATTTGTTTCGAGCTTCTGTCATGTGTCACATAATATTAAGATATCTACGTCATACGTCTTTGGTTTGTATTATTGTATATACCAATAACGTATGTCGTAGATATATTAATATTATGTGACACATGACAGAAGCTCGAAACAAATGACTGAATGAAAAGCCCTATACAAACGGCTGAATGTACTAGTCACTGATATCCCTCTATAGTTTTCACATTTAAGCTTATCTCCTTTCTTATGGAACGACGAAATATAAGCAATTTTCCACTCGTCGGGTACGGGAGAACCATTTATAAATTGATTTATGCACCAAGTGACGGTTTCAAACAATTTTTGTGATCCACATTATATTGGTTCGGCTGGGATATCCCCTGGTCCTGGAGACCTACCGTTTTTCAGTTCTTTTATAGCTTTTCTAATTTCTGTTACTTGTATTGTTATATCTTCTCCTTCAATGTTAACCTCTGTTGGTGATTGAGTTAAGTATTCGTCCCTATTATCTGTCAGTAGTTCCCCATAGTACTTTTCCCATTTTTGTGTGGATATTAATTGAATGTTTGTGCTCTTCCTTTCGTTAGTTCTTATTTTATTGAGGAACTTCCACGTTTCTGTACATTTTCTGCCTCCCAGGTAGGTATTAATTTCCTGGCACTTCTTATCCCACATTTCTCTTTTTGCTTTTACTGTTGTTCTTCTTGTTATTCTTTTGAGTTCCAGGTATTCATCTCTATCTTTTTGTTGTTAACTGCTCAGCCATCTGATATACGCTTGCTTTTTCTCTTCTACGAGTGCTTCTATTTCTTTGTTCCACCATAGTTTTTCACTTTGTCTTTGAGTGTTAAAGCCGAGTGCTTCTTCTGCAGCTTTTTTAACGCTAACGACTACGTTTCTATATACCTCCTCTACTGTTGATGTTTCAGTTATATTCATTAGTTTGCCATCCAGTCTTTGTTGATATAGTATTCTTGTACTCTCTTGGGTCAAACTATCCAAATTATAACTTCTTTTTTCCAAAGTTTCTTCTTGTTGGGGTTGACAATTTGTTTGATTATGTGTTATTTTATATCTAAATGGACAGGTTACTTTTGATTTTACGACATAATGATCTGAACCACATGTTATTCCTCTGTATGCTCTTGTGTCCTGTACTTGCATATTAGTATTTTGTTTTGTGATGACATAGTCTATAATTGACTTTAAATGTCTTGTAGTTTAGGTCCAGGTGTACTTGTGTACATCTCTATGTTTAAAAAATCCATTGGTTATTTTTAATTGATGGTTTTCACATATTTCAATTAGCCTCTCACCATTATCATTCTGGTTTATTTCTCCGTAGGGACCTACCACCTTATTATCTACTTTACGACCTACTCTACTGTTCAGGTCTCCCATAACTATCAATTCTCTTCTATTTCCAATTTTCGTAATTTCGTCGTTAACTTTAGCAAAGAACTCATCTTTGTTTGTGTAAGGTTCATCATCACTGATTGCATAAATCCCAAGTATCGTAATAGGTGTTTCTTTTATCGTTATGTTTACTCTTATTATATTTTCGTCTATTGCTTCAAAGTCAGTGATTTTATGTTTATGTATTTTGTGTATTAGAACGGATACTCCTCTTTTCGCTCTCTCGTGTTTTGAAACTCCGCTGAATATAAAATATGTACATAATTGTTTACTTTTTCTATACCTATTCCTTTCTTCTTTGTTTCGGTTAAGACAACTATATCCATATCTAGTTTTTTAATTTCTTCAGTTATTTCTTCCATCTTTCCGCTGATACTCTGCACGTTCCAGGTGCCAATGTTCATAATCCTTTTCCGTCGCCGAAGTCGTTTATTATTTAATCCGTCCGAGATTCCGAGGCAATCTTTAGGCTTTTTGGTATTTTTCTAATTTTTACAAGTGACAGGGAACCGGCCTGACGTCTTAACCCCCTACCTGGAGGACCGGGAATTTGTAATCAAGGTTTTCTTCCTTTAGATTGGTTGTCTTACAGGACTAAAGAGCCC
This sequence comes from Diabrotica virgifera virgifera, assembly GCF_917563875.1. Classification (NCBI taxonomy): domain Eukaryota; kingdom Metazoa; phylum Arthropoda; class Insecta; order Coleoptera; family Chrysomelidae; genus Diabrotica; species Diabrotica virgifera. Next base: position 69,029,569 of record NC_065445.1, on the reverse strand, counting down.
AATCTGCTCCTTTTCTTTCGCCGTCGAATGTTTCTTTGCCAACCAGAATCCACAACCGCCCATTTTAGATCCGATTCTGCAGTGGTATGCCGAAAAAACAGGCCTGCCACTTCCGCCATTGACGCCGAACCGAAGATCCTCTTCTACGCCGTCTCCGCCGTTGTGGTCTTCACCCGTATCCCTGGGCAGGGGTCCGCGTTATACCCCACAGAACTGGGTCCCTACCTGAACTTCGCCACCTGTTCACTCCGGCCTACTGAAGTGAGAGGTGCCCACCCCCGCGACATGGACGCGCCAGGTAGGAATTACCCATGTGAGTGTTAGAGAAGATGGCTCTAACTCTCCATGGGCCGAGTTAATGAACATGTGTGAAATTAACAAATACAGAAGCAAATACATACGAAGAACGAGATTAAACAGGGAGCCCCAAAGATACAACAATTTGGTGTGGTATCAAACAAAACATGAAATAATGTGTATCTAGTATTATAAAGGAAAATGATAAGACGATACGTGCCATCGTCAGGAACAGGAATAAGGATAAAGATTTGGATGGATGGTCCACGTTACAGTGAAGCTGAGATTCGCAGCACATGACCATCTAGTTAAAAAATGCGAGAGATAAACTGGATGAGCGGGGTAGAGAGTATTGTACAATCTCGAGAGTCAAAGCAACACGATAAGATGCTTCAACTGTAAAGAGGAGGGTCATAAGCTTTACGGGTGTTATCAGAAAAGTAATAAGTGAAATAACAAATAAAAAAATTAAACACAAGAGAGATCGAGACAATGTGGAAGACGAGAGAGTGACAATTTTTATTCCTCATTTATGGAACAAATCAATATTATACTCCTTCTCACTGTCGGCTCTATCCACTTGGACTACAGAGAGGGTCAACAGAGAAGCAGCCGAAATAAAGTTTGCTAAGAACCGGGTTCTCGCACATGTGATGATAGGCGAAAGATATAACATCTTATGAGACATATAATTTAAGGAAAAATTGAGGGTAGGAGAAGCGTAGGAAGGAGACGCGTTTCCTTGTTGAAGAACCCGAGAGAATGGTTTGGTTGCAGCTCAAGGCAACTGGTCAGAGCAGCTGCCTCTAAGGTCAAAGTAGCCATGATAATTGCCAACCCTCGTCGCGGAGATGGTACTTAAAGAAGACCCGGGTGTCCGTGGCTGGAAATAAGAGTGGGTAGGCAGTTGCGTTCTCACGATCGATTCGCTCGGCTTCACGTGTGTCTGGGTAGGGCGAGAGGACTGAATCCCACTCTCTGACTAATCTGACAGTCTTATGAAAATTTCCTTCTAAGAAAAGGGTTATACGAGAGGTGAATGAAATATGAACCGACCTTTGCTAAAAACTTTTTATTGAATTATAATTACAATAATTAAACAATAGTTAATTTTTCTATATACATTTCTTCCTTTTGTATGCATTTTTTCCAGCGGCTAGAACCAATTGCTCACGAATTACTCCAGTTGATTATCATCTTCAAAACGCACCCGTCTGGTGCATCTTTTAATGGACCGAACATGTGGTAATCACATGTTCAAAGATCAGGACTGTATGCAGAATGTTTATGCAACGATGAGAATCCAATGCATTTCCGCCATTTTTTCTTTTTGTTACGGCGGCAGCTGTATGCGGTCGGGCGTTGTCAGGCAAGAAGAACACATTTCGTATAGGACATTCCGGTCTTTTGGACCTATAGGAAGTTGGAACACGGTCCAAAAGACTACAGTAATAAGCAGCATTAATGGTTTGTCTCTCATGAAGAAAATCCAGCACAAAAAGGCCACTGAATTTGTGTTATGGTCAGTCGCAATAAGGTCATGAATGTGGCGTCAATAGTTTCCTGAGACGTGCTTGTTTTTGGACGTCGTTGATGGCTTTTGTTTTGCACGGCATCTCGTCCTTCACGAACTTGTCTATGCTAAAATTTCACTTGTGTACTGGACAGTGTTGATTCCCCATATTGATTTTTTAATCTTCGCCAAAATTTAGCGGGACCAACATTTTCATTTGCAAGGAATTTGTAACAATGTGTTGTGCAACCGAACATGGCACTACTCTCTCGCCCATCGCAATATACAGGGTGTCCAGAAACTCTACCGACAAACGAAGACAGGAGATTCCTCAGATAATTTTAAGACAATTTAACCAAATTCACCTAGTCCGAAAATATTTCCTAGGGGAGCTAGAGCTCTTTGAAAATGGCGTCTTGTAATTAGTTTTTCTTAAATAAATCCAGAACGCTTCTAGTTAGAAAAGCGAAAATTGGTACCCATATTTATCTTCCAGATATAAATCGATTCTATCCATTGTGAATTTCTAGTACCAGTCATAGGCGCCCGTTTTGGGTGGGGCAACGGCTGTTTTATCGCATAACTTTTTGTCTTTAACTTTTAAGCAGTTTTGACACTGGATTATTAAATTGTGAGGTATTCTAGTACTAAAAGATACTCTTGATTTAAGTCGGAAGGATACACCGTTTTCTATAAAAATCGATTTGAAAATTTTTCGTTTCCTGAATTTGAAAATTTTTTTCCAAAAAAACGGTGTATTTTATCAACTTAAAGCAAGGGTAACTTTTAGTACTAGAATACTTAATAATTTATTAATCTAGTATCAAAAATTCTTAAGAATTAAAGACAAAAAAGTTAAGCGATAAAATATATAACCGTTGACCTACCCAAAACGGATGCGTGTGACAGGTACTAGAAATTCACATTTAATGAAATCGATTAATCTCTGGAATCTAAGTAAACGGAGCAGTTGAATTTTTGAATTTAAAAATGTTTAAAAATTAAAAACAAAAAAGTTATGCGATAATATAACTGTTACCCTTGCCCTACCCAAAAAAACGGACGCCTATGGCCGGTACTAGAAATTTGCAATGGATGTAATCTTTTATCTCTGGAAGATAAATACGTGTACCAATTTCCGCTTATCTAAATAGAAGCGTTCTGGAGATATTTAGGAAAAACTAATTACCAGACGCCATCTTCAAATAGCTCTAGCTCCTTTAGGAAGCATTTTCTGACTAGATGAATTGGGTTAAATTGTCTTAAAATTATCTGAGGAATCTCCTGTCTTCGTTTGTCGGTAGAGTTTCTGGACACCCTGTATAATAACTTACTACACGTCATTAGAGAGCAGGCGGTAGCGCTCAGTCACACATTATAAGACTATAACCGTTGCTATAACCTTCCACCATAGGACAAATTTAGACAATATAGCCAGTTTATAATAAGCGGGGATGGAAAGGTCGGTTCATATTTGATTCACCCACGTACAGTAGGGGAACAATTTATGTTAACACAACGCAGATTAATGCTCATACTGATGATTTAGTTTGATCGCACACACAACACGAGGACTTATCTTACCGGCCACACAAAATATTGGCCTTAAAATAAACATGGAAAAAACAAAATGTTGGCATCAATAAAGATTCGACAACAAAATTACTCATTACTAAATCCTCTAATGCAGTGGTTCCCAACCTTTTTCCCATGATCGCCCCCTTAGACAGGTTTCACCGGTTGTGAATACTATAATCGCCCCCCTCCCCAATTAAATTCAAACAAAAAATTATTCAGTACAATATTGATTTATTTTTACATTTCGTAAAATGATACATGGGAAGTCATCATTCAATCTTCGCTTGTCCACTGCTGGACATAGATCTCTCTCATAATTTTCCCTCTATTTCGATCTTGTGCCTCTTGCATTTTGTCCACGTGTTGGTGAACATGGTTAGTAATAATTGTTAATTTCTCCCTTGGGCCTGGTGATACTCACATAATTTCTTTATGTCTGGCTCAATGTTGGTTAATAGCTATGTATCTCAAATCCCCTCCAAGGTGGAGGCAATATCTTTGAAGATCCTCAGAATAACCACATGATGATTTCTGGGGAATTCGGTCAGACCTCCTCTCTGTATATTTTCTTCAAAAATAGATAGTTTGTCAATGAATGCTCCGACTACTCCCTTCGCTTTGGCCATATTTATGTTCTTTCTTTGTAATTCCAGATTCGTTCCATTTAATTTTTCAGAAATATCTGATAGTTAAGCGATGTCATTTCGCTTCTCTTGTAGTGCTGTACTCAGTGTGGGGTCAGTAGTTATCAGAAATTCGATAATAGTATCCATGAGACTGCAGAACCGCCGTAAGCAATTCCCTTTCGAAAGCCAGCGGACTTCCGTATGTACCTAGTACTGTAGTAGCAATGTATTAAATATCTCATCATTTTCTTTACAGAGTGTCAGAGTGTACGAAATATTCCATCATTCTTATTTGGTTTTGCTTTAATTTTATTTACCTCATCTATGACAAGACCAATATTTACATATGAAGCACAGACATGGACCTTCACGAAGGAAAATATGGAAAGAATGGCCAATACTCAAAGGGCAATGGAAAGAAAGATGCTGGGTATCAAGATAAGTGACAAAAATAAAAATACATGGATCAGAAATAAAACCAAAGTGAAAGATCTAAACAAACATGCAGCTACTCTCTAGTTAAAAACATGATAAAACAACAGACAAAAAGACGGAAGATGGAATGAAGCGACAATCCACTGGAGACCTTGGGACCGTAAAAGAGGAAAGGGCAGACCACAGATGAGATGGTCGAATGACCCAAAAAGATACGCTTGGACCAGATGGACAAGATTAGCACTGAACGAAGAAGAGTGGAAAAATAAGGGGGAGGCCTACGTTCAACTTTGGACAAATGAAGGGCAAAAGATAGATAGATGACAAAACGACCACAATTTTGGCCGTACACTTTTTGTTGGAGTCAGATCGGCAGGGTCGGTACCTACTCTCATCATCCTTATCCCACTTCTATCCCTTTCTTTTTGTGCGGATGTTCGCCCAATACGAAAGCTCGATAAAAGGAAAATGCAGAATTAATTATAATGTATTACTTACCTATAGAATTAAATTGTATCATGATTCATAGCCCTCTGTTACTAGACGAGATGTTTGTGTTATTATTACCTGCATTGGTGTACATTTAATTACTTTTTATTATCCTATGGATATCCGATCGAAAGTATTGTTTTTTCTTCTCTATTACCCATTTCTCTTTTCCCAGATGCTAATCGCCCCCTTTTCTCTATTGCCCCCCATATCGCCCCCTTCGCTCTATCGCCCCCCTGAAAATCTTAAATCGCCCCCAAGGGGGCGAACGCCCCCCGGTTGGGAATCACTGCTCTTAATGGACCGTTTTTTCTTTTGTCTGTGTCCATTTTATTCTTACCACTACCACTTGGATAGAAATTATATTAAAACATAGCAGTGCGCTAGTTCCCCAAAGGCATTACGGCATACACCGCAGACTATTTATAAAAAATGCGAAGAGCAAGTATCATGGACACAATTTGAATTTCGCGACGCCTTAAGCACCCGACTGCTGTCCAAGTGCTTATGCAGAGATGCCAACTGTGGAATATATATTTGTTTTATTGTCTAGAAAAATGCATTTGATAGAGTAATACATAAGCTCACAATCATCTTGAAAGAAGTGGGATTAGATGATGGAGACTTGAGAATCCTATATAATTTATATTACAACCAAATTGCCAACATTAAAGTGGATGATCAGTTGACAGAGACAATATCCATAGATACAGGAGTGAGACAAGCATGCATTCTGTCCACAGTGTTATTTAATAATTTGTACTTTGAACATATCTTCGAGTTAGTATTACAGGAAGGCATATTAGTCAACAGAGTGCATCTAAACAACATCAGATATGCCAGCATTGCAGTAGTCTTTACAGATAGCTTAGATGGTTTACAAAGAATAATTTAAAGATATAAGTAGAGAACACAGACCTGATCTTAATATGAAAAAAAAACGAAGTACATGACAGTTAGTAAGTGTAAAATATTAAATACACAGCTTTTGGTTAACCAACAACCAATTGACAGGGTGGACAGCTACACATACCTTGGTACCAACATAAACAGCCAATAGGACCACTCTACTGAAATAAAACAATGCATATAGGAAAAGCAAGATCAGCGTTCATAACAATGAAGTTTCTTTTCAGAAGTCACGATTTATCACTTGGTATCAAAATCTTGATCATCAGATGCTATGTACTAAAGTACTTTCTACGTTATTATATGGTGTAGAAGCCTGGACAGTTTTTGAAGCTTCTTTAACCCGGGAGCAGTTGTGCTCACTTCTGTAACGTGTTAGATTTTACCTCACAAAACGAATTTACAACAAATTTTTATTTTATAGTATTTTTATTTACTTGCTGTTAAGAAATATTATTTCTATAACAATTATTAAAGCTAATTGGCTCTTCCCAAAGCCATAAATTCCACAAAAAGAAGAAGAAAAAAAATACACACGCATTACTACACCCTTCCTCCAGGCACTTATGAAATTTTTTCAAAATTGCAAAATTTTTCAACAAGTTATCGCGTAAGAGGAGAAAATGTTAGATTTTACCTAACGGCGCGACTGCTTGCGGGTTTAAAAAAACTTCTTAAAAAAAAAAACACCAAGATGTGGTGTTACAGATGCATTTTAAGAATTTAATAGGTGGATTGTGTGACTAATGTTGAGGTCATACATAGAATGGACAGGAACTGCAAGATTATTAACACAATCAAAGAGCTCAAACTAGAACATCTTGGCCATGTTATGAGGAATGAACAGAGATATAGATTGTTTAGGACTTATTCTTCAGGGCAAGGTATTTGAAAAGAGAGGACGAGGCAGAAAAAGAATATCTTGGCTTCAAATCCTGAGAAAGTGGTTCGACACATTTACAAACTGACTTTTCCGAATAGTAGCAAGCAAAGCTGGGATAGCCATATGGCTAGTATAATATACTGGTCACCAACATCCAAGCGTATAGGCACCGTGAGGAGAAAAGAAGATTCATACACTGAAACTGACACAAAGTAAGGTAGGTAGTTTAAAATACTCAATTTCATTAAATTCATTTATATACACAAGAGTTTTTACATTTTTTGATCAACTGATAATAACAGCTATTTATAATATACTTATACAGCTATATTTACAAGGTAAAACTATTGACTATTTTCTTGAGAGCCTTGATAGACAATTTCTAAAGCAGTTGTAATGGTTCGAACATCCCCTTCAATGGCCTTTGCCCAATTTTCCACATCACCTAATTCTTTGAGAGCACTACTAAATTGTTCAACTAAATTTAACCATTGTTGAGTCTGTTTGGAGAAATTCGTAGCACTCATATGCAATTGTTTAGCTTCCGCGTCCAATTTTTTTTGATTTAGATAAGCTTGAGCTACACCAACATTTAAATGGTCTACCAGTGCCTGTGTTAAGTCATTTGCAGCCGAACATGCCTCTTTTCTTTTTGCTTCTTGTAGTTCTTTCTTTAATACCTGTTTTGATTGATGTTCTTTTACCATAGATGATAACATTTTTATGTAAAAATAATCAGTATTCTTGTTCAATGTGACAGTGGTTTTATTTACTTTACTATTAAAAATGTTTAGTAAACATATGATTTTTCTGTCAATGTCAATTATTGTATTAATAGAAGTGACTATACAACCGTGAGTTGTCTTCCAAATTGTATAGGAGTCCTGAACATAGGCAATCAGTTATACATTTTTGATTTTACTCGGAGAACGAAATAGTTGTCAGTGATTTATTTCGAAGTTCGTGGATCATTACTGAATTTGACGAGAAAGTCTTTTCTTTGTTAGTCCTCTCTTTCCTTTATAAAGTATAAATTTCCTTTATAAGTATAAATTGAGGATATTGGTACTTATTATTTCTCAGAATGTGGCCTAGGTATGATGTTTTTCTAACTTTCACTGTGTTGAAAAGTTCTCTTTCCTTGCCTATTGTATGCAGCACTCTTCGTTTGAGATATGCGATTTCCATGAAATTCTGAGGATTCTCCGGCAGATCCACATTTCAAAGATCTCCAATTTATTTACGGTTGATGTTTCAAGGGTCCATGCCTCAATTGCATAGAGAAGAGTCGACCAGCATTTTGATACACGTACTTAGTCGAATTTCGAGTTTTATTCGTGAATCACAAAGCAGTTTTTTGATTATTTCGAAAGATTTTTTGGCCTCTTTTATTCTCGATCTTTTTTCTAGATCAGGATTTAGGCAGCTATCGATCCAATATCCCAGGTACTTAACTCTATTGACCTGTTCTAAAATGTGCCCATTTATTGTGTAAGGTTGAGGTACGTTTTGGTTTTTTCGGATTGACATCACTTTGGATTTCTTAATGTTTATTTTCATACCAAATTTCTCACAGCTGGAGTTGGTTTTCTCAATGAGTTGTTGTATACCCAAGTCGGAATCCGCAATGTGCACCGTATCATCGACGTATCTGATGCTGTTGATATTTATGCCATTCACCTTGACTCCATCCTTGGAATCCTCCAGAGTCTCATAGAAACTCGGAGTAAAGATTAAACATATTCTACTTCAGCGGATGTGGAACCTTCGATTTTGAGATCAATAAAATTAAATATTTTTGAAGTTATACTTCTTTAGGCGCGATTGAGAGTAAAATTTCATAATACTGCGCGCATACGCACACAGACAGTATGGCGTTTAGTTGCTGAATCTTTCAAGTTATGTATAAATATATCAGTGCAAGAAAAGGTGTGAAAAGAATATATTAGTGTTTTTAGTCAATATATTTATTATAATTTTTGTGTTTTTGGATTTGTCTTCCTCATTACAACATTTTATTGTATATTTATTATACTTCACCTTCCAGTCTGTTTGTTACCATGAATTGTCATTAGGTACGTCCGAACCGATACAGACACAGTCCTCGTAGCGTATTTGGTATAGCATTCGGCCAGAGATCGAGAGGTCTTGAGTTCGAGTCCGGAGCAATCCTACTTTTTTTTTATTTTTTTGAAAGCGGTAAGCACAAAATTAGTTTGGTGTTTAAAAAAATTAAAACAAATTGTTTAAAGTATATTTATTTTTAAGAAATCATATAATAGAAGTATAACTTCTTACGTGCGTACAAAGTACACACACATTCTTTTTTTTTCAGTATAAAAGATGTTTTCCAGGTCTGTCTATAAAGATTTTCACTTCTGTCGTCGTTTCCCTGAGCGCAAAATTAATATTTTAAGTATGTAGATTGTGCATTTTCTGAACATACGAATTTGGAGTCTTGTTTTTTGGACTTTTTTCTTTCATTAGTGACATATCAAAACTTAATTTCTTAATTCTGGTATACTGGTGGGTCTTGGCGGACTGCACAACTCGCTTCCATGTCGAACGGTCGTCCAACATAGTTAGGTCAGTGGGTAGCCCTATTGTTCTTAAATCTGACCATATATTGTCTCTCCATCGCTTTCGCGGGCGTCCTAAGGGCCTTCTTCCTGTGGGGGTTTCCTCTCAGATTAACTTGGCAAGGTGGTCATTAACCAGGGAGTCTATGGACATGGCCAGCTCATCTTAGACGTTGAGATTTAATTTCTTGGACTACGTCGCTCGCCCTATACATCTGCTTGACCTCGGCATTTGTTCTCATTCGGTATTTGTTGCTATTAGGGTCGTGATAAGGTCCAAATATTATTCCGAGGATTTTTCTCTCAAAACAGTTTTCTTTCAATTGCTTTGGTCAGAGTCCACGTCTCACACCCATACATGAGCACCGGTCTAATCACTGTTTTATATATTCTGATCTCTGATGCTCGTAGGCTCTTAGATGTAACAGTATTGGGGAGGTGTACATACATCTTTTTGCTGCCTGAATTTTCCCTTTAATCTCTTCCGTGATATCGTTCTATCTGCAGTGATTTTTGCTCCGAGATATTTAAAATTAATTTCACTGAATCTTAATATATAATAAGTTAAATTGGAGTAAATAAGGATACGAAAAAAATATAAGATATAATCATATATTTTTAATTCCATATGAAATTCTATAGAATATGAGCAGCAATATAATTTGTTTTAAAATATAACAAAACAAAAGTAAATACTATATAAAATATTGATACAAAACGAATAGACAGAGTAAAATATTAAATATTTAAGATTATCGTTGAAATTTAATAATAAAACATAGTGGAACAAATATTTAATTAAAAGTTTATCTTAGGACATACATCAAAGTTGGCAATAAACTTCCAACTGGCTGACTAAAACCACTAAAGACATGTAAAACATATTTTAAATCCTAATACATATATCTAATTATACGATTTGAATGGGTAATACAGAAATCACTCAACCAACCAACTATTTAAAAATCACATCTTCGTGACGAAGATCCTGCCCAAGTGTAAAATTATAGTGAAACATCGCACCCCGCCTGGTATATTGACGCACATCGCCGATTGCCGATGAAGAAACATTGAATACATTTAAATAACAGTGTACATCACAGAGCATCGCACTTACGGCCGATTTCTCATAACTAAGTTAATCTATAGTTCAACTGACTGAGGTTCAATACAGTTATATACACGTTCTACGCCTGAACGTTTGTTGGTAATGCGAATATCCCTAGATTATAGTAGCTTTCGAGAAATTCCAATAGGTGGCAAAAGGTAAAAATATCGCCATTGTGTATGAACTTTTTATGCTATCTCTGAATAACGTTATATTTAAGTATTTATAGTAAAAGTCATTTTAAAAATTATTAATAAATCTAACAAAAATACAAATAATGTTTTCGTAATGCTCAGATATCTATTTAACGCTTGATAACAAACTGAATTTGACATATTTAATGACAGTGACTGCGTTCACCAGATGCAAACACGTTCACAACAGTTTGCGTTTTGATTTTTAAACTTGTTGACAGTGAGCTGAACGGTTTATTGTTTAGGTTAAAATTTGACATTTTGCTTGTTTGGTTTGAACGTAACCTAAAATAATTTTATCAATAAATAAGTTTTTGAAATTATTCTTTTTATTAAGAGAAAGAAGAAAATGGATTTAATAGATAATAACATAGCTGAATGTCTTCAGTCGCCGTTATTTTATATATATATAAAACCATTATAAATATATTTTATAATATATACAATTTAAATTCCCGCCATATTTTTTCAATTTTCAACACGTTTGCAAAGTTCAACTTAAATATTTTATGCTTGCAAAAATGGCGACCACTTTCCAAACAAGTTTGACGTTAGCACAGTATAAAGAGGGACAGTAGAACCACTCTCCGAAAAATTGGAAGTAAAGTCTGTAGTCGCGCATGGCGACCGCGTAATGTTGGCAGTCGCTTTTGCCCCACTCTTGCATAGCAAGTCACATAGAAACGTACGGATTTTAACAGGGAAAACCCGCATCCACCACTGGTGAATTACCAATTGCGTACTGCCGGTATTACTTCTTGAGATCAAAGCGCCGACAGAGGAGTGATTTTACTGTGGAACCTCTATATACTGTGACGTTAGCAAGTCGTTCAGAAGCATAAAGCGCAAACTGATTGCCAACGTTTGCATCTGGTGAACGCGCCCAATGTTTCATGATAATACTAGGCAAGCGTAATCTCTGAAATCATCTGAACTGGGTTCATGAACGCCCGAATTTCAGCGTTCAAATTGAACGCAGTTTAAACCACCACAATGTTTGAACGGGAATTGAGAAATACTGTTTTGACGTTTAACTGTAGTTCACTAAAAGTTCAGGTTAAACTTGAGTTGAACTCGATATGAGAAATCGGCCCTTATATTAGCTATGTTTGAAGAACAAAATAATTTGTTTTTGAGGATGCGATGTGCGTAGCAATGTGCCTGGCGAGGTGCGATGCTTCACTATGTTTTTACACTAAGGAATGAACTTAAGTTGGAGAATAGAATAGAATAGAATTACTAACGAAATTGTGAATTTGTACAGGAAAACTTTTAAAAGTGTAGTTTAGTATTATCTTTATTCGTCAACATTTAATATCTGTATTTGTCTTTGGAAATCTTTCAAAAATTCCCAAAATTTCTTCGTCTTTCTCTGTAGCGTAAGGTATTTTTTAGAAGACTATAGAAACTAGAAGTTTTGAATATGCATAACATTGCAGCGGACAAAAAAGAAGAAAATTCATTTAGATAATCTTCTTTTAGCTGTTATGTTTCTCTTTTAGATAAAAATATCTGTATTTTAAATAGGTTTTGCAAAGACACGAATATTCCAACTTTGTTATATTTTTTATAAAATGAAAAATAATTTCTACACTATTAAAATTACCCATGTCTAATACTAGTTGAAAACAGTTCTAGAATATAATATTTACTTGGAATAATTGAGCCTATTTGTGTTTGCAACTGTAAATATACTATACATCAAAGGTAACTAATAATGTTCAGCTTAAACAGATTATAAAGGGAAGAGGAGGTATATAATCATTACATTTCTTATTGTTTATAGCAGAGATGGAAAACCTGACAAATAAATGTAATGGCAATTAAACACTGTTTGATTTACTGACATGAACTTAGTTTCATTGGTAGACCTCATGGATTTTGACAAGAGCTATGACCTTGTAAATAACACGTAAACTTGTGTAGAATACTGTTTCGGCATGACTCATAGCTCTTGTCAAAATCCATTACCTCTATAACTGCCACTTCGATGGATGTTTTGTTTAATAGCTTTTTATAAAATACTTTAAATAATTTATCATAATTATGTCCAATCGACCGCAAAATTAATTGGACACGTACATGGCATGACATTCTATCTCTTGATGTTGCCCATAATATAGCTCCAGAAGAATTATTTTAAACTGTTTTTCCTTTGTATAGTGTCTGTTTTTTGTATAATATTTATGTAAATATTTACGACATTCCTGGATGTGCTGGATAGCCTCTTTTTTTTGACAAAATACCGCTGAAGATGCTCAGAGAGCGAAGGTACTTGGCAAGATTTAATTTAATTGGCTGTGAGTTTCGACGGTAGCGCTCTCTCGCGGTTTGAAACTTGTACTTTTCTGATAAAATTGGTGTATGTGAAATATACAAAACGAGAAAAATAGATATTCATCTAGAAAAACACAAATTTTGAACTGAAATATGATTACTGAACGACTACACAGAATTAATAGTAAAAGTAATTATGTTTTTTTATTTTATTCATTATAATTTTAATATTTAATATATAAATTCGTGCGACTGGATGACTGCTTACGCAAGAAGCCATTAAGAAAAAGAAGAAGTTTATGTGAAATTTAGAGGTTACCTCTGTTTTTATTGGTTGTGAGTTTCGTCGGTAGCGCTCTCTCGCGGTTTGAAACTTTACTTTTCTGATAAAATTGTTCAAATTCAATAGACAAAACTGCCACTAACAGCGCTGGCGAAAACTGTCAAATCCCCTCTACTCATCGGCTCACAGCGAATAAATGACTGTGCTCGATATCTGCCTTTTATTTTTTATTTGTAAAATACATTATTTGTATTTGTTTGGTGGTGGAGGTATAATAAAATAGGGAAATAATGGGAAGCTTGTATGGCCCTTATAACCCATCGAGGAGGCATTCTTAACTTGGACAGGTATATAAGGAAATGTCTCAAGAACAGATGATACCTTTAGTGACATTATTCCGACACATTGCCAAAATAATTCGTCAGTACCTCCAAGAAGTTGCAAAGTCGGTATTGGAGTGGCCACTTAGAAGTTCGAATCTAAACAGCACAGAGTATATGTGGAATACTCTAAAAAGAAGGATTAGTTGGAACTATGGCTAATTCCACACATTTGAATAGTTGTAGATAGACCAGGATAAGATTGTTGCTGTGGTACAAACGATACCTCAACATCTTACCAATATTGTATATTATTTAAAAAATCGTAAGAATTATCAAAAAATTACTTTCATGGTGTAAATTTTATATGGTATATGACATCAAAATTATACCCAACTTCATGATATATTTTTTACCATTGAATCCCTCCTTGGCTCAGTGGCAAGAGAGCCTATCTTTGGACCCAAAGGTCGTGAGTTCGAATTCCGGCTGGGAGGGAATTTTTCTTTATTATAAATTTTATAAATGATTTGTATATTAAGGGGCCGTTCAAGTATTACGTAACGCAGGTTGGGGGGGGGGGGGGGGTAAAAAAATCTTCAAAGGGGGGAGGGGGAGTCAAAAATCTTCAAAAATCGCGTTACGTAATACTTGAACGCTCCCTAAAGTATAAGTGGATATTGAGGTCTTGTATGTTGAGGACAAGCAAAGGGATATATTTAAAATCCTTTGTGAAAGTGCATGCATTCATGAAGGCAATTAGCAAGAATGACGTGGCAAAGAAGACGAATGTAATCAAGGAAGACGATTTGCCGCAGTTTTTCACATATGCACCTTCTTCTTCTTCATGTGCCATCTCCTCTAAGAAGGTTGGCAACCATCACGGCAATTCGCACTTTCGATACCGCTGCTCTAAAGAGATCAGCAGAAGTGCAATTAAACCAAGCTCTCAAATTGTTTAACCAGGAGATGCGTCTTCTTCCGCGACTCCTTCTACCCTGTATTCTTCCTTGTATTATTATGGTGGTAGCCATTTGCGATGTCTGTGCCTCTTGCAGAAGATGTGGATTGTGCGATTTACACTTACATGGCATTAAGAAAGAAAGATGTGTATTGCTTATTACTATCCGACCACCTAAGACTGTGATGGCTCGAAATTTTACAGTTGCTGATAGCGATACACTTAATTATGTGCGTTTGGTGAAGAAGTATTTATTATTGCGCCCTAAAAATGTAAGTACATATCGAATTTTCTTACGGTATGATAAAGGGAAGTGCACTAATCAAGTAGTTGGTATTAATACATATTTAGATCATGTCTCTTGAAATTGCACGTTATCTAAAATTGGGCGATCCTGAAAAATACACGAGACATGCGTTTCGACGTACGTCCGCTATGGAGAACATTGGCATGACAATAGATCAAATAAAACGAAAAGTAGGATGGAAATCGGCAGCTGTGGCGACTGGTTACGTTGAAGAGAGTATTACCAATAAAAAGAATGTTTCAAACATTATTGGGAGTGCCATTAATGGAAGTACAACCTCATTGGCTTCCGAGAATGTCGGTAGTATAAATTTGAACAGCATTTGCTCCGATTTAAAAAACGGAAGTATAAATATTTTAAACAATACCAACTGTACTTTTCTCATTCATTTAAAAAATTAAGATTTTCAAATATTTGAATAAAGCTTTTGAAACATTTGTTACGAATATTTTATTCAGATTTGATTTATTTGACGTTACAAGGTACATACTTCTGTCAGGTCAGATCAATATTTAAAACTGTTGATGTTGTCATGGTAATTTTAAAACACGAGCGTTTTCGAAAGTCGAGTTTAAACACGCTGAGGCGTACTTTAAGTAACCAAATGGTGTACCAATAAAAAAATAGTTTCTATCCTTGTGGAATCAGTACTCACCTGAGGGACCGTAGACGTTCCGATTCAATAAGCGTCTCTTTGTAAAGACAATAAAGTCGACTTTTCAAAGTAACAAGACATTTATTCAACACACACTACACATTACTCCCCTGAGCTAGTGATAGTAATTACGTGGCTAAAGGTTCAAAATCAAGGCCAGAAAACAAACAAAAAAAAATTTACCATTGCCAAACAGGCAATGGTAACGGTAATAGGTTCTCCACCTCTGGTTTATACTATTCATTAAATCTCCGCTTGGATATTACTAAATAACTAGCATATAATATCAACAGATTCAACAACCTGTTCTATAACTATCAGATATTGTCGTTAAATTGCTTTTTTATTATTTACAATAAGGAAGTTACTGCATGGAAAAATAGTCAACTTTCATAAATATGTATTTTTGTTGATTATATGCTAGTTTAATCACATCATTTGCTTAAATACTTAGGGCGATACTGCCCACTAAATACATGACATATAAAGGTAGATTATAATGTACACTAAGATTTACAGGAAACATAGAAATGCACTAAAGCTTTGGTAAAAATATTGGTTTTCATGACAATGTGTTGCTTAATGTTGCAATTCTCATAAACAAGGTCATTAATAAATAAATAAATTATGATAACTTTTTGCGATTGGACATGACTGAATTTTATTTAAATGAGTCAACAAGTTTAATAAATACAGATAAAACGAGGAGAACACAGTTTATATTATATAGATTATAGAGACATAAATCTACTGAATGTAACATATTATGGCATCTAAGATCTTATAACCCAAGAAAATTAGATGAAAAACATTGAAAACAAAAATTAGGAAAAATAAAAAACTCATACCCCTATTAAAAAATACAATCTAAAGGAAACAGGCTGAAGAATTCAGTGTATAAAACAATAAGAGACAATAAAAGCTATATGGAACAAAACTGTTCAGTAAAAATTTCTTAAAAATAGAAAATATATCTAGATGAAAAGAGAATGGATTCAGATTACACTAAAATTCTTGAAAAATATACATGGATGTATATCTATATAGGCTGCTTGGATGAGGTATTTTAATTTTAAATTTCAACAGATCAGTAGCAAATATTGCTACAATCAATAGTCAGAAAATCATTCTTTAAATACTGGAATATTATCAAATGTTCAATTAACGTCACAATAAACAAGGAAAGAGGAATCACCACCCTAAAGTATATATTTAGGCATTAGGTATATCATTAAAATTCTAATAATTTTGGAATTATTATTGCATTTATATGTTCTAAAAGCAGATGATTACAAAAAATAATGATTTAACTTTTTTGTAAGTTATTAAATTTGTTAGTGATGGATTAGTTATCACAAATGTGTTTAAATAAACTCAGACTTAAGTTGGTGCAAAACAATAAGACCACTAATATATTCAAAATTTGTTACTTTAACATAATGAATTATTAAAATCTAACTTCACGCAAAAGAATGTGGACATTCCCAAACAAACATCTGACCTAGCTAAAAAGGCATAACATATTTTTTGAGCTTCTGCAACTATAGAATATTTTCTTGAAAATTGAGAATAAGAAAGAGCATTAATCATAAGTACATTTATAAAGTCGGATGATTTGGGCCATAGCTATGGTCAAAATATAATCCAGAAATTAGTTTTTTAACATATTTGGTGTTTATGTTAAAAATTACTTACATTTTGAAATTTTAATTGAAAAAATATTGATATTACTGCAACTTAATCTCAAAATATATATCACTAAAAGCTAAACGCTTAAAACTACTTACTTTGCATTATATCGTAAATGTAAGATTTAATAATAGGTTTGTTCTAGCAAACAGTCAAACTAGTCAGAAACCGTCAGCAAACAGTTGGTCAGTGAGAGAACATAATACAGTCACCAGTGCTATCCCCTCTACTCGCGCTGGTCGACTATTCGCTGATGGTTTCAAACCGTTTGAAACTGATGCTAGAACAAACCTAATAGTATATGTGTCACATAAAAGTCATTATTTGCACTTCTATAATAAATTTAGGAATAAAGCTGAAATTAAGAATTTGTTTATTATATGAGCTTTGTTTTATTATTAGTTCGTTTGGAAAGGTCCAATGTTCTATTCTCTGTACGTGATTTCCCAACATTAGTAGCCCATTTTAAGGTATTCTTATAGTAATTTTTTATACTGATATAAAACAGTCTAGTGCACTTCTGAAGAATCACATGAAACCATCACAAATGGGATAACTTGAATCTTTACACCGTTTCTCAGAAAAGATCACTTTCCAATCCCATCTCTTCAAGAAAAAACCCCATAGGTGTTGTCCGAAGTCCCAAGTTTTCTACTTTGTTAACAATCTTGTTTTTTAAGTTTCTCAATCTCAAAGAGGCATGGACAAAGATTGCTGAAAATGAAGATAGAATTATATATACAGAGGTAACAAAAAGGCAGGTCATAAATTAAATCACATATTCTGGGACCAAAAATAGTTGTACTAACTTACCTTAGTACAAATGTGCACATAATAGTACAAATATGCACATAAAAAAGTTACAGCCCTTTGAAGTTTCAAATTGAAAATCAATGTTTTCCAATATATCGAAAACTACACACACAAGCAAAATTAGCCGAACACCTTAAAAATGGGACATGTTTGATGTGTCGAATTTCCTAAACCTGTTGTCCGATTTGAGTGATTCTTTTAGTATGTTATAGCCTTATTATTTAAGAATATCGGTGTAATAATATTGTTGCTAGACAGGTAAATGCCATTTTATACCGGGTGTAACAATCATACTGTATTTTTTTCTTAAAGTTCGGACCACCCTGTGGAATATTTTAGCATATATAAAATATTGAAATTAAAACTCAATTATAGCCTTAGGCTTTCTTAACATTTCGTTTTTTGATTCATTTGCTTATGTTGGAAAATAAAAAGTTATGGGCTTTAACAACTAGCCATGTTTTTCATCAATCAATCTCATAGTAAGGGAGGAAAGTATGCTAAATTTGCAGTTACTCGAGCGTTATGGGGACCTATTGGATTGTGAAGAGTGGGTTCTAAAACCAAAAAAAGTAAGATAAGTTTTCCATAAAGTGTGGGACTCTCCATTTTTTAATTTAATTTTCCATTTCCAACAATCGTTTTTTCCGATTATAGCGCCATCTATCCATAATTGGAAAAAATGTTACGAATAAAAGTTGCTTATTTTTACGTCAAGAATCCAAATCTGCAATAAAAATTGGGGGCCCATATTTAAGATTTTAAAGTAACCCCCCACCCCACCTCCGTGGGGGGTCGTGTTTGGTGCCATTCGATAGATTTTTGAAAAATATTGAACACGTGTATTTTGCAGATTTACGATCTGATGTTCATTTCGCGAAATATCGTATTTAAAATTTTTAATTTACTCCCCACCCCTCTCCGTGGGGTGACGTGTTTAGTATTATTCAATGGATTTTTGAAAAATATCGTATTTTTTAGTTTTTCAATCTGTCATTTATTTCGCGAAATATTCGCTTTTTTTGTGAAACTTTGTGACTCACCCATTTTTTTAGCCCCGCTCAAATCGTCAGATTTTTTAAATATACACTATTTTGCATGTACTTAACTTATCTTAATCTGACGATTTCGAGTTTTTCTAATAGATTTTTTTTCGGCCCCCCTTAATGAATTCCCCGGTTAAGAACCAATATATGGTATAGGTACATTTACAGGGTACAAGGTTTCTCCCCATGTGATAATTTGACGCGCTCGAGTAACTGCAAAAATCCCTGCTTGGGCTCCCCTACCATCATTATCTGCTTAGTTTAATAAACAATGTCACAATGACGACCTCTCGTGGATTGTTGAACTAGCTTTGAGGGGGGTTTTAATGTCAAACGCTGAGCGCACATGCATTTGAATCAAGTATGTAATATTCAGTATTTATTTTTGCATGATTTTATATACAACATCGACGAAAAATGAACATCAGATCGAAAAACTGCAAAATACACGTATTCAATATTTTTGAAAAATCTATCGAATGGCACCGAACACAAGCCCCACGCAGGTGGGGGTGGGGGATTTAATTTAAAATCTTAAATAGGAGCCCCAATGTTTATTACAGATTTGGATTCTTTACGTAAAAATAAGCAACTTTTATTTGACACATTTTTTCGGATTATGGATAGATCGCGCTATAATCGAAAAAAAAACGATTGTTTCAAATGGAAAATCAAATTAAAAAATGAAAAGTCCCCCACTATATGGAAAACTTAACTTAACCTTTTTCTGGTTTTAGCACATACTCTACACAATCCAATAGGTCCCCATAATGCTCGAGTAACTGCAAATTTAGCATACTTTCCTCCCCTACTAGGAGGATTTATTGATGAAAAACATGGATAATTGTTAACGCACATACCTTTTTTATTATCCCACATAATTAAATGAATCGAAAAGGAAAATGTTAAGAAAGCCTAACTCTACAATCGAGTTTTAATTTTAATATTTTACATATGCTAGAATATTCCACAGGGTGTTCCAAACTTTAAGAAAAAAACACAGTATGATTGGTACACCCGGTATAAAATGATATTTACCTGTCTAGCAACAATATTATCACAACGATATTCTTAAATAATAAGGCTATAACATACTAAAAGAATCACTTAAATTGGACCACTGGTTTAGAAAATTCGAGACATCAAACACGTCATATTTTTAAGGTGTTTAGCTAATTTTGCCGGTGTGTGTAGAGATTTTTTATTGATAATGAAATTTGTGCACCCCATAAAGATTTGTTAAATTTGTTAAATGTAATTGTTCTCTTAAACCCCCCCCCCCCCCCCAAACTTTTGTGTATGTTCCAATGAAATTATTATTGTGGCACCATTAGTTAAACACAATGTTTTTTAAAACTTTTTTGCCTTAGTATTTTTATTGAGGTTGACTCAGCCTGAATAAAATGAGTACCTTGTGTAAAACCGGGGGTAATAATAGGCGGTTGAAGCCTAGCACTGGCCCTGTTACCTTTCTTGTATTCCGTAGGCCCTAGATATAGCAGACTACCCTGCTATAATTCCAAAGCCACGTGAGCGGTATAAAACAGCGGTATTATTATTAGTATTTTTTTTTCAATAAGCCAGTTTTTCATCGAGATGCAGCTTCTTTTTTAATACATAAAAATTTTATGGGGGTTTTGTTCCTTTAAAGCCTCAAATGTTTGTGTACGTTCCAATTAAATTATTATTATGATGCCATTAGTTAAACAAGATGTTTTTAAAACTTTTTTGTCTCTTAGTATTTTTTCGATAAGCCAGTTTTTATGGAGATGTGGCTTCTTTTTTAATATCTTTCAAAATACATATACCTATCCGACACCTGAAAGGGTATAAAGTATAAGGAATGGGAGAAAGAAACAAAATATACCTAAAAATGTAAATTATAAACAAATTTTAAAATTTCACTGTTTTTTTTTAAGATGTTCCTGCCATAAGAATGCCACATGTCCATTTTCAATAAAAAATCTCTAATAGTTTTCGATATATTGGAAAAAATCGACTTTCATTTTGTAATGTCAAAGGGCTGTAACTTTTTTTATGTGCACATTTGTACTAAGGTAAGTTAGGTTCAATCAAACCATTTTTGGTAGTAGAATATGCGATTTAATTTATGACCTGTCTTTTTGTTACACTTTGTATATTCAGTATTGTTTCTGATGATTTCTGACTCTATAGTTTGATAACATCTTAGAAATTAAATGTTTAACAGTTTTTTTTATAAAATTCAAATTAATATATTACCTGCAACTGGTAGGAGAACTCCAAGAAGGAAAACCATAAGAGATTGAAGCATATATGCTATAAAATAGGCTCCAGCAAAAACAATAATGAGAGAAATAATTGGGTGTTTCCTTTTAAATTGTGCTGCTGTTACTTTCTCATTGGTAACATATAAGAATATCATAAACAGTACAGCAGTTGCTAATACTCCACAAGCCATTTTAATGGGATGTATAACTCTAAAAACATAGTATATTTGTACAGTCAGTTCCATGAATATACGACTGTTTTGGATTATCGCTGCAACGAATATTTTGCTGTACAACATAAGAAGTACGAAAGTAAATTGCTTTTAAGATCCTTTTTATTGAAATAATTATTAGAGCAATTTATTTTCATTCTTCTTATGTTGCGCAGTAAAATATTCGTTTCCACGATAATCCAAAACAGTTCTATATACACCTGCAAATAAACTTACGTGCATAGAAATCGGCCCACTTAAAAATATGGTCATTTTTGATGTCTAATATTTCCTAAACCTGTTGGCCGATTTAAGTGATTTGTTGAACATGTTATAGCCTGATTCTTTAACAATACCACTGTAATAATATTGTTGCTAAACAGGTAAATTTTCATTGTATACCGGGTGTACCAATCAAACTGTGTTTTTTTCTCAAAGTTCGCATCACAATGTGCAATATTCTAGCATTTATAAAATACTGACATTAAAACTCAACTATAGCCTCAGGTTTTCTTAATATTTTGTTTTTTGATTCATTCGTTTATGTTGGATAATAAAAAAGTTAGGTACTTTAACAACTAGACATGTTCTTCATCAATACACGGTGTTTCTAAATAAGTACGACAAACTTTAAGGGGTAATTCTGCATAAAAAATAATGACAGTTGGCTTTATAAAGGTATGTTCGCAAATGTTTCGTTTCCGAGATACGGGATGTTGAAATTTTTCTTACAAACTGACGATTTATTTATTACTTTAAAATCAGTTAAGATATGCGAATGAAATTTGGTGAGTTTTAAGAGATAGTTATTGCGGATTTTTTGACATAAAATTAAAAATTTTATATTCACCATTAGCGTGCATACGGGTAATATGATCAGTCACATTACACGTATGCGCGTTAATGGTGAATATTAAATTCTTAATTTTATGTCAAAAAATGTTTAATAACTACGTCTTAAAACCCACCAAATTTCATTTACATATCTCAACTGGTTTTAAAGCAATAAATAAATCGTCAGTTTGTAAGAAAAAGTTCAACATCCCGTATCTCGTAAAAGAAACATTTGCGGACATACGTTTATGATGCAAACGGTCATTATTTTTTCATGCAGAATTACCCCTTAAAGTTTGTCGCACTTATTTAGAAACACCGTGTATTGATGAAGAACATGTCTAGTTGTTAAAGTACCTAACTTTTTTATTATCCAACATAAACGAATGAATCAAAAAACAGAATGTTAAGAAAACCTGAGGCTATAGTTGGGTTTTAATTTCAGTATTTTATAAATGCTAGCATATTCCACAGGGTGATGCGAACTTTGAGAAAAAAACACAGTTTGATTGGTACACCCGGTATACACTGAAAATTTACCTCTTTAGCAACAATATTATTACAGTGGTATTGTTAAAGAATCAAGCTATAAAATGTTAAAAAAAACACTTAAATCGGCCAACAGGTTTAGGAAATATTAGACATTAAAAATGACCAAATTTTTAAGTGGGCCGATTTCTATGCATGTACGTTTAGTTCTGTCGTCACAGGGTAAAACTTAAAGTAAAGTTTTGGGCATTTTGAGTTAAGTAGACCAACAGATAGGAGACAATCTATATTTGTGGGAAAATTGTGCATTCAAAATAGTCAGCAGAAATAATAATAAATAATAAGTCAAATCTTGATTTTCATAATCAGCTTAAAAAACATCAGTGATATAAGAACTTAGTCTCTTATGAAAATTTAAGAAGTTATACCCAGTTCTAAAAATTGGTCGCAATGTTAGTATCAGTATCATGTAAGAATCTTTATAGACTGATCCACATGGCATTTTGTTTAGAAGTTTGTTTAGAGTTTGTATTTTATCTACATTTGTTTATAACGAAATAGATAATTTACCTATAATATGGTAAAGTGTTTTTCAGCATTACACTTCTACAACTCTCCTACTTTGCTGTATATTGATTATTATTTGTGTGGCATGATATACAATGGGAGTGATATTTGAAAGAAAAATATGGATATACCAGTTCCAAAGTGTAACAAAGCAGGAATCTGAGGAATCATTAGTTATGAGAAAAGAGGGGTAACAACTCGAATTGTTACACTTTGGAATTAAAATAATTACTGTTATAATATAATAAAATATACTGTGTGACATCTTCACAGAACGTTATTATTGAGTTGTTACCCTTTAGAAATTGTAAATATTGGTTATTGAAGCACCACTATGTGTACCCTGTTGTATAAAACATCCGTTTATATAGAGTCCTGTAGGCACTGACCCCTTAAGCTAAGTGTTCATTTGAGACAAAATAATCTTGAGACCAATCTTGAGACTGCACTCACAAATGTATATGGGTCTCAGAGTACTCTCCGAAACAAGCTGTGACTTGTGGCAAATACTGCGCTTGTTTCAAGTAGACATGATTATTTATGATCTTAAGATCTAATCTCCAGTCTTCTGTCTATGCCAGAAGAGCTGAGACTAGTCTCAGGTTGGTGTTTAGTGAAAAAGTATATATTGACTAGCTAAAAAATGAGTGAGCGCCATTGGACCGATGATGATGAAATTTTGCAATTAACCCGGGAGCAGTCGCATCATTAGAAAAAATCTAACATTTTATCCATTTCCGTGATAACTTGATGAAAAATTTTGCTAATAACTTTCCACTCGCAAGTGCTTCAAGGAAGGGTGTAGTAATGCAGAGGTTTAGTTTTTTTTCTTTCTTCTTCTTTTTTTGTTGAATTTATGGCTTTGTTGAGAACCAATTAGCTTTAATAATTGTTAGAAATGGATATTTCTGACATAACAAGTAAATAAAAATACTCAAAATAATAATACAAAAAAATAAAAATTTGTTGTAAATTCGTATTTAAATTCATATTGTTAGATAAAACCTAACATGTGACCGATTATGTGACAGAAAAGAGTGCAACTGTTCCCGGGTTAATTTCTCTTTATGAATAAAATGAATTCTTATGAAATGTTAACCACAAGTTATACAGAAACTGTGAAAAAAATGAGTTTGTATGATGAGTATTCAATAAAATTTACATTCTTGTAAATCTGGTGTTTTACTAAATCTAAAAACAGTCAAATAAAATTTTTGAATTGCTTTGCATACTTCAACCGTGACTCATTTACGAGAGCTTAAAGGGCTCCCAAGCTAATTTGATGATGCATCCATTTTCTCATCCAACACTTCTTTCTTTACCTTATTTTTTGTTTTTGCACAATCATATATGCAATTATAAAAGCTAGTGGCTGATGAAGTCACCAGCGAGTCTCCCATGCCAATCTCGAAACCGCAATTGATCTCAAATGGTCAACACCTTGAGGCTAATCTCGAGATTTTATCGCAAATGGACAGTTAGCTTTACACACTTAAAGAAGCTTAGGCAATCATCCTCAAAGTAATATATTAACCTTCACAAATGACACACAGTTTTATGTTTTAACTAATACCAAGTGTAAAAATGCCAGAAAAGCAGTTCAACTGCAGAGTCTAGTCAACTGGAGAAGAAGGGCATTCACTCATCATCCAAGGTACCGTAACATATTTTTACATACACAAATACACTCAATTAATTGATATATTTTGCTATTAACTTAAATTCCCAAAATACATAACACTAGCGCTATTAAAAAAATTATCTTATTTCTTTTGACAACACACACAACAAACTTTAACAACACATAAATGGAATGCAGAGTGATTCACGGTAATAAGAGAATCAGAGAGCTCTAAGTAAGAGCGGCAAACATTCCATCCGGAATGAAAATTCCCTGATGATGATTATCTAACTTATAACTCTTTAGTTAAAAGAAAATAGAAAAATAAGATCTACTTTATACACCAAAAGAAGATAGGTAAAATATACAGGCCAAGAAAACACAAAAGTGATAATAAATTTATAGACCTGCACATAAATTAACACGTTGAAGGACAGAACGTCTATAGACATCTAATTTTGATTGATGTAATGTGACACATCTGTAGACGTTGCATTTTCCCTATTCTACTTTGCAAAATACATATAGTGTCACAACACTTGCTTATACATTTGACGCACTGTTCGTCAACGTGTTAAAGGGCTTGGTGCAATAACCGTCTTAATGCACATTGCATAGTTTTGAGGACAATGTGCATATTTTATATCGATCCTATGGACTATGCTATAGACATTTTTGGTGCAATAACCGTCCACGCTGTTCTACATTGAATTTCTTACACACATGGGCTTTGCTCCAAACTGCCCAGAGGTATTTTTGAAGGCAAGAAATGTCATAAACTCAATTTCGACAAAAATTTTTTTGCACCAAACCCTTCAATTGTGATTAAGGGATTTTCCCCTCTGCTACAAAACTGTACTGACTCATGGCCTGTTAGTTGATCCACAAATAAATTTTAAGAATTACTTACCCCACGATGATGAAAATTAGTATGGACATCAAAAAGTAGTTGGTTTGGTAGTAGAGCAAATTTTGAGTGACCCTATTGCCCCATTTTTCTAAATCTTTCACATTTGGAATCTGAAAACGAGCCGCTTCTAATAGAAAATCGTCCAAAGTTCGTAAGGGAGCGATTTCAAGCGAGTCAGACGATGCTTGTTTCTTGTGCATTTTAGACACTTATTTAAAATATATCGCAAAATTAATGCTTACAAGTAATAAAATTTGCTCTTATTCGATAAAATTATAAATTAATATGCAGTGTGGAATGCACTTTTACTTATTTATAATAATGACATCACTACTGACTGACACTGACATTTCGTGAATCGTGACATATGATATGTCAATAAATAACATTTTAAACAGGAAGTGTATACGAGTACGTCGGTTGGAAGTTTTATGATTATTTTTTTATACAGGGTGTCCAGAACTCTCCTGACAAACGAAAACCGGAGAGTCCTCAGATAATTTTAACACAATTTAAACCATTTCACCTAGTCCGAAAATACTTGGTAAGGGAGCTGGAGCTCTTTAAAGATGGCGTCTTGTACCTAATTAGCTTTTTTTAAATACCTACCTACCTCCAGAACGCTTCTACATTTAGAAAAACGAAAACTGGTACCTACTCCTTTTTGTTTTAAAATTACCTGAGGAATTACCCGGTCTGCGTTTGTCAGGAGAGTTTCTGAACACCCTGTATAATTCATCGGAAGGATTCCAAATTATACTCACAGAAGCACCAACGATGAAAGAGATAATCGAAGCGGGAAAGGCACTAAAGACAGGGAAGACACCACCTGAAAAATTGTGCCCGAAATAACAAAAATCATTACTGAGGAAAAGGTTGAATGGGTGAAAAATATAATGGACGACTCTCTTATAAGACAGAAATTCTTCACGATATCGAAAGCGACAAACCGGAACAAGCGGAAAAAAATGGAAGAACCGGGTGTTTTCATATCAATATTATGTTTGCTAAACACATTAGGCAAGCTATTCGAAATCCCCTTAAAGTCAAGGCTCGAAAAAGAAAGAAGAAAAGGGAGGCCTGTCGGACAGCCAGTATGGGCAGATCTACCTTTTTAGAAAGGGCAGATCTGACCAAGAACTTTAGATGCCCAAGAAGGTGAGATATATAGGAGAGAAAACTAGGCAAGAATAATAAAAACAATTTATTTTAATATTTTTGATTGTATTGTATAATAGCCAATACCAATGATAATAAATGTGAAAATATATTATAACTAGTTCATGCCCTACGTTGCATCGAAACCTTAAATCCATCTTTTGGTCTCAGTACTAAGTGTGCTTTGAGTTTAATGTCTTCTACTCTTTGATATGATGTAGATATTCTGAATTTTCTAACAACAGTAGCGATTAGGGTTTTCATTGCCATCATAGCGTATTGTAGACCTAAAAACAATAGAATGTTATATATTTACCAAATTAATTTAAATATTGAATCATGCCAACGCATTTACTGAAGGATACCGCACACATCATATGGAAAATTTAATGTCACTTAAATGCAATAACAAAAATTTACATGAATAGATTCGTATTAAAATCATTCCATATAATTGAGCCCACTTTGAATTTTGATTAATAACGGCGTACATTTTAATTAAAGTTCAAAGAAATCACATTTTTGAAGTCCATAAAACTCATCATAAATACTATTAGTCTAGTAGTGGATATTGAACCCAGGGTGGGCTAGGCCGATTAGAGGAACTACATGATTTGATACGACTGACCAAATTATACCAAATTTATTATATATAAGATAAGAGTAAGCCTCTTCCTTAATACCTGCAGAAATATTTATGAACTAATCTCTTTTCACTCTCTAACTCACGTACATTACCCATTTGATTTTAGATTTATTTATATCAATTTAGGCCGTTATTAATCAATATCCAGAGTTGGCGCAATGATATGAAATGATTATAATTTCGAGACGAATCTATTCATGTAAATTTTATTGCATTTGAGTGAAATTATATTTTCTATTAGATGTGTGCACAAGCAATAGAGGAAAGAAATGAAGCACACAAAATGTATATAACAAGAAGAACACAGGAAAGACATGGAACATCATTTGAAGTCACAAGACGGAAAGCAGACAAGATATGTAGAAATAAAAAGCGAGCCTTTGAATATGGACAAATTAATAGAAAAAATGGAAGAAAATTTCAAAAACAACGAAATTAGAGGGGCTTACGAATACCTAAAAAAGATAAAAAGTGGGTATAAACCTCAAAAAAGTCTATGTAAAGATGACAGTGGGCATATAATCAGTGACCAACAGAAAGTCACAGAAACCTGGAAGCATTATTTTCAGACCCTACTTGAGACACAAGTAGACATGGAAGATGAAATGGGTACGAACTACATAGAAGAGAATGAAGTAGAGAATGGAGTAGAAGCTCCAACCAAAGAGGAAGTTCTCGAAGCTATTAAGGCCCAGAAAAACAATAAAGCCCTGGGAGTTGACGTAATACCAGCAGAATTGTATAAGGTAGGTGGCGACCACCTAGAAAGTCACATCCACGCGCTCATCAAAGACATATGGCAAGAAGAGAAAATACCCGATGACTGGAAGAAAAGTATAGTATGCCCGATCTATAAAAAAGGAGACAAACTCCAGTGCAAAAACTACCGTGGAATTTCTCTACTAAGTACAGCGTATAAAGTCCTCACGTATCTATATTATAAACCAGCGGCTCCAACCACTAGCAGAAAATATTATTGGAGAGTATCAGACGGGCTTCCGACGGGGAAGATCGACACTGGATCAAATATTTACAGTCAAACAGATCTTGAGCAAAGCATGGGAACACGATGTTGATGTTCACAACGTGTTTGTAGACTTCAAACGGGCATACGACTCAGTCAAAAGGAACAAACTCTGCCATATATTGACTGAATTGGCAATAACACACAAGCTAATTAGACTTTTAAAGCCACAATGGATGAAACTCAGGCATGCGTGCAAATACAAAACCACCACACAGATTTTTTCAAAATTTTGCAGGGACTAAAGCAGGGAAATGGGCTGGCCCCAACTTTGTTTAACCTGGCACTGGAGTATGCGGTTAGGCAAATAAAAACTGGATGAGGAAACCTACTGACCAAGCGAACTGTTCAACTGGCTGCTTATGCCGATGATATTAATATTATGAGTAAAACACTAGACTAGACTTGACTAGGTCTGGAAATTAACACAGAAAAAACAAAAATAATGATACAGACGAGAAGAAATATACTCCCACAAAACATTATACATGAAGATGACATTGAAACGGTTTGAAAGTTTATATACCTGGGAGTAGAACTATATGCCGACGGATCAGAAGATGGAGAAATACGGAAGAGAATAACGCAGGCAAACAGAGCTTATTTTGCCCTCTTCCATATATTTCGGTCTAAAAGTGTCCACCGAAATACAAAGATGAGAATCTATAAAACCTTAATTCGACCAATAGCATGCTATGGCAGTGAAGCATGGGTCCTGAAAGAAACATCCAAAAACAAATCGACACATTCGAAAGGAAAGTACTGAGGAGAATACTAAGACCTGTGAGGGAAAACGGAATCTTGAGAAGTCGATACAACAACGAGCTTTATCAACTTTATAAGGAAACACCCCTGTCAAACTTCATTAGAATACAAAGATTACAATGGGCCGGACATGTGATAAGAATGGGAGAGGATAGGCTACCAAAAAGAGTACTGAATGCTAGAATGCAAGGAAAGAGACCGGTTGGGAAGCCACGAAAGCACTGGGAAGACACAGTAAACAGCGACGCACAAGCCCTTTTAGGAGTCCGTGTATGGAGAAGAGCAGCCACAGACAAGCAAGGGTGGAGATAAAAAACAAAGGAGGCCAAGGCTCAATTTGGGCTGTAGTGCCGTAGAAGAAGAAGATAAGATGTGTGCGGTGTCCTTTTGGATTAAATCTTAAACATAAATTTGCTCTTGACTTACCAATACATTTTCTAGGCCCATATGAAAAGGGAACGTATGCACAAGGATGTCTCTTGGCAACTTCTTCAGGTAAAAATCTATCAGGATCAAATTTGTAGGGATCTGGCCAATATGCTTCGTTGGTGTGAGCTCTTAATATCCCAAATGCTACTGACACTCCAGCAGGAATAATACAGTCACCTAATAGAAAATGTCGATAGATAATGATCGGTGAATACATAAATATCTTATTATGTCAAAAAGAAAAAAGACAAGGAAAAAGAGATGAATGAGGTAATAGAAAATGTAGATGATAATTTCTTCTCTTTCTCTTACTACAATTTTATAAAGTAGTTGTTAGTTTATTATCAACTTAACTTCCTCTTTATGATATCTGCAGAATTTTTCTCGGCTCCTAATTTTCGTTTCTTCTATTTTCCCCCAGTCATTGCATTTATGTAGATGGGCAGTGCCTATCTCGGTCCAAGAAACAGGTAGGTCTTTTAAAAATGTCCCAAGTCGGCGCAAAGACTAAAACTGCTCGATATAAAATATACCAGCTCGGCTCATGGGATATTAATTGTTACTATCAAATAATTTTACATCTCAATGGAAAAAAATACATTTATAGAATAACTTTATTAAATAGATATAATTATCTATATGTATAATTATCCATAGCCCAATAAAAATAAAAACTAATTGTTTTGTCCTAAAAAAAACTAATTGTCGTAATGTGTTTTGTAATTGTAATATTTTCTCCACTTGTTTTGCTGAAAGCTTTGTAATTATCCCTTACATATCTCCACTTTGTTTCACCTGAAGCTAATTTTCGTTTTTGCTCTTTAAATTTATAACGTTCACACAACAATAATAATTTTCCTCTTTGACTAAACATTTCACTTATACTGGCCTTTAAAGATGTTATTATACTCTATTTTGTCTGAATACTGAATTAGTAGTTAATTGAAAGATACATCGATTCCACTACGAGGTGTCGAGCGAGTAACATCGGTCTGTATTTTGTCGTACTTTGTAAAACATAGTGCAAAAACAGTGACGTTGGTGTACCTTCAACTAGAAATAATAATTGTTTTTGACTACCTGAGCAGTGTCGTAGCAGATACCTAAACAGTCAATATGTCTCAAACATCTAACCAAGCTTTATCCTATGTATCAGTAGCGAAATCGATTCCACGGCCAACATTTCCAACCAAGAGAAACTGTTTCTTAAATTCGTAAAGAACCCAAAATTTCTGTTAATAAGAAATTTTCCCTAATCTATAATTCCAAGATAAAATTATTATTATACCTACTAATGGGGTACTAAGCCCTACCTGTTAATCTTCGAGCCGACCTGGGACGTTTTTAAAATGTGCCTGGGGTATCATAAAGGACTAAAGGATTATAGTGAGCCGAGATGGGAATACCCCATGTAGATTCCATTTTGCATTCTCTAATATTGATCTAATCAGATCCTTCCGTTATTTCGCAGATTCTTTACTTTTCTCATTTGTTTTGCCCCTCTCATCTGTTTGTGGTTTACTCGTAATGTTTAACTTCCTTTCTTCTTCTCCGTTCTATCTTTTAGATTACAATGGAACCTCGATAACTCGGATTAATCGGGACCGCGGCCGATCCGGGTTATCGAAAATCCGGGTTAGCCGGATAATATGGTAAAAATGAATAAAATACGGTATACTTACCGATAAAGTCCGTTATAATTGAAATAACATGAAATATATATATATATATATATATATGCACAGTACCTACACATCTAAATTATTAAAAACATGCAAACACAAACCTAAGCAAACGAAAGCAAACAATACAAGACTGTTACACACACAATACAGTCACAATCGGAACGATGTTATGAAGAGTAAAAACAAAGACCATTGTTTAAAAAAGAATTTTTTAAATAGTCTTCTAGTCTTTTTTAAACAATGCTAAGACAGTTTTAAATAAATAAAGGAATAACAGCTGCCTGTTGTTTCTGATAAATCCGAGACAATGACCGTCACTCTGCCGCCGCCGTGTGCCATGAGTCATTTTTACTATCGTATACATAGTTAAAATTACACAAATACACATATTATCTCTCAAATATATTACATACTATCCCTTTCAAGATAATTCGGATGAAATTCCCCAGATTAAGAGACTGGGCCGATATCAAGCACAAAATAATCTGGGGAATTCCATCCGAATTATCTTGCAACGGATAGTACATTTTTATTGTTGAAATGATTGTCTGATGAAAATCGGTCCGGGTTAGCCGGAGTTCCGGGTTATCGGGGTTCTACTGTACATATATGAATTTTGTTTTTATCTGTCCATGTTTCTAGTATATCAGTTTTATTATAGTTTTGCTTATTTTCTTCCCATCTACTATCTCTTAAATATTCAGAAATTTAAACTACCAAATAAAAAATAAATGATAAGCTTGGTATAGGTCTTGGGCCCACCAATAAAAAAATTATTACCTCCCCCATGAGACTTTTATTCAGTTATTCAGTCGAGTCGGATAACTTTTCTATTTCGGAAAAATTTCGGGAGGAGGGTGTTTCGTAAATATAGAGGTTTCTAAACTTTGGTGCGTCCGGCAACTGGACTTAAAACGGACAATATTACCAGTTAATTATAAATATTTCTATCAAACAATCCTGCAAAAATTAGCTTATATACATTTTATGACTCTTTATGATGCGTACCCCCCTATGGGGGCGCACGATAGAGTCATAAATGATTATTTTTTTGCAGGATTGTTTGATAAGAATTCTTACAATTTTCTGGTAATATTGTCCGACGCACCAAAGTTTAGAAACCTATATACAGTGCGCTGAAATAAGTGTTACCCCCTTTTTAACTTATTTATTTTCAGCACATAAGCAAAACGCTAGGATAGGTCGATTTTTAAAATAATCATAGTATATTATAGCATCAATGTTTCGAACTTTACGTGATCCCTCTTCAGGTGACAGGCATAACTTTGATTTTTTTAAATGGAAAAGTACATCATGTGACACCTCATTTAAAATCTTTTGAAATGCTGATCACAACAATGTATAACACTTTAATCTCTTTTAAGAGCGTAGGCGCAAAATTTAGGTCGATTTTTTAAATGCATTCAGTTTTTTCGAATCCTGAGAAAACTAATAAGCATTTTTGTAAAATTGAAACGCAGAAAAAAATATTACAGTATTATCGATGGTCTAAAGTTCCTGAGAAGTTTTATAATGTTTATTTTAATAAGTCACATGGGTGGAAAAAAGAGGAAATTTAGTTTGATTTTAATTTCAAATATATCATTCAAAAGAACGATTTTGTTTATTCTAAATGATTTTCTGTCCTTGGTAATAATATATATAGTCTTTCATACTGCGTTTAAATTTTTCAAAAATACTTATTACTTTTCTCAGGATTCGAAAAAAGGCAACGTTTATAAATAATTCGACCGAAATATTGCGCCTACGCTCTCAAAAAGGTTTGAAGTGTTATACATTTTTGTAACCAGTATTTCAGAAGCTTTTAAATGAGGTATCAAATGATGTACTTTCCCATTTAAAAAAAATCGAAGTTATGCCTGTCACCTGAAGAGGGGTCGCGTAAAGATCGAAACATTGATGCTGTAATATACTATGATTATTTTAAAAAACGACCTGTCCGAGAATTTTGCTTATATGCTAAAAATAAATAAGTTAATAAGGTGGGAGGGTAACACTTATTCCAGCGCACTGTATGTACGAAACTCCCCCTTCCCGAAAATTTTCCGAAATAGAAAAGTTATCCGCCTCAACATGAATATCTGAATAAAAAAAGTCTCATGAGCGAGGTAATATTTTTTTTAATTGTGGGCTCAAAGACTAAAATAGGTACTATTATTACATGGATCTTACCGAGATCAATATCCTCGTCAACTGCTCTCGCTAAAATACCTCCAACAGGAAATAATCTTAAAGTCTCTTTGATAAATCTTTCCAAAAATTTTAATTTTGGTAAATCAGATCCTTCAATTCTTCCATCAGGTCCGACTACTTCCATTATTTCATCAAAAACCTTATCCTATAAAATTGATGTCATTAATAAAATAAATATATGTCTTTATATTTATAAACTATACTAATAGGAGCTAGACTTTTAGAAACTTTACCTGTAAGTGTGGATGCAGACCAAGCATGATGAAGGCATAACAACTGGTAGATGCGCTGGTATCGGAGCCCTAAAAGAAACAAACATGTCTAAATATAAACGATAACGGTCAAATAGAAATGATATTGGTAATGCAATCAAACATTCACACTTTTTACTGTATGCTGGTAAGCTAAGATTTTTTTCGTACCTATATACAACAATTCAAATAGTCAGCTCTTACTAGGAAACAAGATAAGGTAACTTAGGACCAGTGGCTTAACAAACTCCGTCGCCCCTCCCGCAGAATTGGAAATGGGGCCCCTTTAAAAAATTACTAAATGCAACATGTGCAACAAATACCTATAATATGTGTTATAGCCCAGTAAATGAACGTAAAATATGGCGATACCGTCTAATTTTCAGTGTTACCACCGAAGTGGTCAACTCAAGACTTTTCGAGTTCTATTTAGCACCCCAAATGAAACTAATCATTATCACCTTAC
Source organism: Diabrotica virgifera virgifera (assembly GCF_917563875.1). Taxonomy (NCBI): domain Eukaryota; kingdom Metazoa; phylum Arthropoda; class Insecta; order Coleoptera; family Chrysomelidae; genus Diabrotica; species Diabrotica virgifera. Next base: position 68,995,087 of record NC_065445.1, on the reverse strand, counting down.
AAATTACTTAACTTTATTATATGACCTGTAAGTTTCACCGGTTCAAAGTGCTTATTTTTAAAAGGGTTCTAGTTGAAAGGGCTTGAACGAGTCACTAATCACGAGTAATGCAAATTTTAAACAGCCATATCTTAACCAATTTTTGTCTTACAGAAAAACAAAATAAAGCCAAAATATTTATAAAAGCAAGACCTACATTTCTTTACTCTTTGAGTTTTTTCGTATCACTCATACTTACTTTTTAAGTTATTTTGAAAAAAAGGCATTTTTCCAAAATAAAAAAACTTTTTTTACTATGAAACCAAATTTTTTCAAAAATAAGAACTTTGAACCGGCGAAACTTACAGATTATATAAGCAATAAAAAATATTTAAAGTAAATGGTAAAGCGCTAACGATAAATTTTATTTGGGATGCGAAATGTGGGCAGATTTTCACGATTTTTTTACCAAAAATGGGGCCAACTTTATTTGAGCGTAACTCGTATAGTTTTGGTGCTAGAAACTTTTATAAAAAATAAAAATAAAGCTTTATTTTGAAACATTTAAAAAAAGTTTTAATGAGTTTTTCCCGAAAAGTGTTTTATTTTTTGGTTATTCCAGGTTGAAATATTCGATTTGGAATTGGACGAATAAGAATAATTTTTCATAAGCGTCAACTGTACCTACTTTTACTGTGTCGATAGACTTCATGAATAAGTACACCATTTTTTTTGTATCTTATATGCTACATTTTTGCTACAAATATTTTTTCGATATCTAATAAGTATTTAATTAGATAAATACTTATTTTTGAGCTATTTCCGAAAACCCGTCTGAAAACGTTGTTTTTTTGTTAAAAAATAAACATTTTCATTCGCAAATGACTTGAAAAGTATTAACATAGATAAAGAAACTCTATAGAACAAAAGTTGCTTATAATTAGTCAATTTATGCATTTCCGGAATTATTTTACACGTATGTTTTTCACCCCAACGAGGGGTGTCACCCCCGAAGTAAAAGCAATCAACGGAATAGATCCAACTTTGAAGTGGAGTGTAACTCGGACCTAAATCCAAATTGTCGTATATAATATCACAAGAGAGAAAATTTTGCCGGCAATATTTTCGACTGGTATGAAAGTTTGTTGCCTGGCAATTTTCGGGAATTAAATTTTGACTTAAATCACGAGACGTCAGTCGAGTGATTTTGTTAAAATTTCATAAGCGAAAATTACCAAAAGGCAACGAACTTGAATGAAACCAGGAGAAAATATTGCCGGAATATAATTTTCTCTCGAATGATATTCGACAAGACTATTTCACGAGACAATTAATGCACCATATCAACGAAATATAATCTTTATTTATTTGTTATGACCGGACACTTTCGTGACGGATCTGTCATAATTTTGTCAGTAGGAAATTATCCGTTGCTATGAAGTTTTATCAGTTAAAAACAGTCTAGTGAAATAGTCAGGCAAATACGTCCGTCGTGACGTTGATAATTTCACTCCAAAACTGTCATTTACTAAGCTATTGGTGTATACATGCGTTTTTTATGACGACTTACATTTTTCATCTTTATTGTTATAGAATAAAATAGAACAAAAATTACTAAATGATTATGTACATATTAGTACATAGTATTATTCTATGAGATGAACAATTTTCTTCGTGCACTATGTACTATCAGCGACTATATCTACAATTTTATTAATTCGGATGGACAACTTCATTTTCAATACTGCACTGCTTAAAAAACGTATGTATGCAAATAATATAACGACACATTTTTACATATGTTAGAGGACAAGATGGAGCCCTTGACATATTGGGGCCCCCTGTAAGCTTCATGCTGTGGGGGCCTCTGTTACGCCTCTGGATAATTGTATCGAAATACTAAACGCAGGTAAAGATTAAAGAGAAAACCCGTTTCTAGATTTAGAAATATTGTTCTAAAATTCGGCAAATTGCAATTCTCAAATCTTTCAATAGTCACGTACAAAGCATTATAGTTTATTGTCGTCACCATAAAAGTTCGTGAGACCGGAAAGGAGTAAGTTTCTAGATATGAGATGATTAACTGGCCGAATACGCCTATTTAGAAATTTACGTTTTTAAATTTAAACACACAAAGTAAAATCATATACCTATAACAGATTTTTACATAATATCAGACGACAAGATGGGGCCCCTGATCGATTCGCCCCCCCGCAAACTTCACGCTGCAGGGGCCTCTTTTACGCCCCTGCTTAGGTCATTCGAGAGAAGATACTGAGAAAAGCATACGACCCGGTGCAAAAGGAAGACGGCATATGGAGAATCAAGAGAAACGATGAAATTAATTAATTAAATGAAGGGTACGATATTCTAAGTTTTATTAAAAGTCAAAGACTGTCACGGCTGGAACATGTCCAGAGACAAGATATAAAAAGAACAAAGAAAATATTACAGTGGCAGCCGATAGGAAGACGAAATGAAGGAAGGCCCAGAACGAGATGGTTGAATGATGTGGAAGATAACCTGAAAACTATGAATGTAAGGCAATTGAGGGGAAGGGCACAAGATATGTCTGAATGGAAGGACATAGCCAGACAGGCAAAGACCCGTACAGGGTTATAATGCCAAAGAAGAAGAACTCATTAGGGTTGTATGGAGAGTCACCCTCAATCCAACAAAAACCCAAATATAGCCTTCAGACACCCTAAAAGTTCTAAGAACGAAAGGGCTAGAATAACCCTTCAAGGAGAAGCTCTTGAATATCGCCCGTCGGTGGTCTACTTGGGGGTCCATTTTACCAGGACACTCAACTGGAACACTGACATTCAACACACCTTAAACAAGGTAAGAAATAGAGCTAAACTCCTTGGAGCACTATCTGGAACGTTTGGAGGCACATCAAGCAAGACTCTCCTACACACCTACAAAACATACATAAGACCCATTATCGACTACAGGGCGGTCCTCTATGCCTCACTAAACCGAAAATATACCAACAATATCCTCGGTTGCGAACGCAGAATACTCAGAAAGTGCCTTAGGAAGCACTGGAGATATCCGTCGGTATTGGTACACCCACTCGCAAAAATACCCCCCATCAATGAGAGAATACGTTCTCTCAGAACAAATACGTTATGCGTACGATTAATGGAAATAACCACAGAGCGAAATATGTTCTAACCACCCCTTGCAATCGGTAAGGTCACATACTCACCGGGATTCCCAAAAACAAAGTTCCATTCCCTCCGGCCAACCTTCTACAATTGGCCAGAAACGAACTAACCGATGAGTACTACGGAATTTTAGAACAAACTCCCCTAATGTATTGCAGATAACCAAGCTGCATCCCCACACGCTGATCCAAGAGCCGTTCCTTTTTTGGTGACAGATTTGGACCTTCATTGACTGACTGGACGCTTCACTGGGCTATGGCAACTTCTCTCCTTCACATCTACAGCTTCTGTGCTAAAACCACCTTCTGAACCCCTGATTCACTGGCAGCTTTGCCTCTCCACCATTCATCTAACATTCACAACAAGCTCACTCTATCATCCCCACACTCCTGAAAAGGAGGTTCCTTCACCCTGAAGAGGCTCAAGCCTAAACGGGGTATAAACAACAAGTCTATATATATATTAGGGTTGTGGCACTATAGGTGGTTACTATATCGTTTCTTTGTTTCAAGGTTGTAAGAGTCAGTTTTAAAAATAACTGAACCATACTTACTGCAATAATAAAGGTGGTAACTTCGTCTTGTAATTCTTGGTCGGTAAAAGCTACGTTTTCGTCATTGGTCACTTCCATCAAATAGTCCAAAAAGGCTTTTCTTTTTAGTGGCACTAAGGAAAATATTTTATGATAAATAATTTATACATAATAATAAATAATAATGATAAAGCAGTATTGTATAATTCTGATAATATAGTAATTTATTCTTGGTTGATTTTAAAAAATATCAATGTAATACATCTGGAGGAATTTACCTTCATCGTTATCTGAACAGTTTTTTCTCTCCTCATACGCCTTTTTCTTTTCTCTTACAACCTACAACAGAATATAGAATAGTGTTTAAAATATTCATTTTTCATTTCATTTATCAACGTCCATGAGTTCATTTTCCGAATTATTATTTTTTATACAGCGTGTCCCAAAGCGTTTGGTGTCCCAAAAGTAGCGGAACGGTCGAATATTTCGAGAACTAAACATCGGATCCAAAAGCTGAAATAGCTATTTGTTTAACAAGGGAGGAAAGTGCTACTTTTCCTCCCGAGAATGAAGTCCCGACGCGTAGCGGAGGGCAGTAATCATTCAAGGGAGGAAAAGGCACTTTACTCCCATATTATATGTACATATGGTTTTTCCACCTTCCTCAAATTAATAACAAGTCATTTTTCATTTTTACTTAATTTCTTTATGTAACTAACCAACAAAATTTATTAAAACTAAAACTAACAAGTAGGTACAATATAACTGTCAACTGTCAAATATAAGTCAAATTATTAATGTAAACATTGTTAAATCAAAATAACAATTTACTGTTTTTTACCATTCTGCAAAATACTGGGTGTTTTATAAATAAACGTTAAAATGTATAGATACTTACGTAATAGAAAATAGATATTGTACAGGGCGTCAATAAGTTATATTTCATGAATGACTTCACTTTTACTTTTCCTCCCTAGGGAGGAAAAGTACAACTTTGCTCCCTACAATCAGGTCTGGAAAAGTATACTTTCGGTAGAGGTAGGTGGAAAAATACATTTTCAATAATATTTAAAAATGTATCCAACTACATCAAATATGATCCCCCACTCCATTCCCTAGAGGTGGGGTGGGGATTAACTTTGAAATCTTAAATAGAAACCTTAAGTTTTTATTTCAGATTTGGATTCCTTATGTAAAAGTAAGTAACTTTTATTCGAGACATTTTTTCGAATTACGGATAGATGGCGCTATAATCGGAAAAAACAATTTATCGTAATAACATAGGTAAATTATAGAAACGGTCTAATATCTCGAGAAATACCCTTCCAAATGAAAAACCAAAAAAACATGTGTTTATTATTTTTATTAAACGATCCTGTATTAACATCCTGTTTGAGGATTTCTCTTCAAATTTGCTCATTTTCGAGATAATGAATTTATGCAAACTCAAACGTCTTCACTTATACTACAGTGTCGCGCCCGCTTGAATAGCAATGAAGAAACAAAGGGGTTTTCGATATTGTATTGCAAAAATCTCTTCGGGATTTCATCAATAGATGTTTAAAGAATATCTACCTACCTTGGCAACACTGATATTTTCAGTTAAATGCCCGATCCAGGGATAAAAATGACCGATTTCGCAATTTTTAAATTTTTAATCGCTTATGTGTCAAAAACTGTTAACCTAAGAGAAAAGTCACTAAAGACCTTTTCTGTTTGGAATGATTCAAAAAACCCAAAAAACTTTGTTCGGTGCAAAAAAATAATTTTAGGAAAAGACCCTAATCTTTCCCCTCACCTGGCAAGGTCTTATGCTGTTCAGAATCGCCTGTCATTGTACATATTTCTTCTAAAATGACTTACTCAAACACATACATAAAGTTAAACCTTACAGGAGAAAGTTTATTTTACACCTAAACTATGCACTTTTCGATTCACCTGGTAGATACACGTGCAAGGCTGATGCCTGCCAGGTCATGGTTTTTAGCCTTGGTGTGCTATGAATTATCGATATACAAATTTCTAGCCTTACAGGAAGACCGTTAGTCGGAGGGTTCATTAGCTCTTAGACTATAATTTGAAGCTTAGAAAGCACGGTGTGCTTGATGGTGCTGAAAACGAAAATACGGTTTATTTTGAATTTTACTTAGGGACCATTGTCAAAATCGCAATTTTACCCTAAAAATAAAAAAAAAAATGAAATCACGTTTTTCTTAAAATAAAACGTTGCATTACCTATTTTTTTTTTCTATAAAACGTCTTATTCTTTGTACCCTATATTTTACCATAAACTTAATGAAAAAGCTAAATTTCAAATTTTGTCACTCAACTTTTGCGGTTAAACTTTGCAATGCAGGAATCTGCACCTTTCACTTTAAACAATTCATAACTTTTATTATAACGAGACAGAAAAATTGAAACAGGTACCATTGTCTTCAGAAAGATAAAAAATATGATACTATAAAAATTTTAGAAAAAAATATTAAAATGGAACAAAATTTTATTTATTTTTTATCTTTAGTGTAAAATTGCGATTTTGCCAATGTTGGTCCAAGTAAAATGCAAAATAAACCTAATTTTCGTTTTCAGCACCATCAAAAACATAATGTATGACAAAAATTAGCCATTCACCACACCGTGGTCATCACATCTCACAGTTTCTCGAGAAATAAGCGTTTTTGTGGTGTGCCGCTCGTCTATAAAGTCACATAACTTTTTTCCTATTGCACATTTTGACTTAAAATTTTCCAGAAAACTTCCTCACTAATAAGGTCTTTAAGATCACGCATGGAAAGTGTAACACAAAACACAACGCAGAGGAGAAAATACCCAGTATTAATTTTAATTTTTAAGTTCATTTACTTTTATGTTCATTAATAATGACTTTCACTCATAAGATGTTTTCTCACATACAATATTAAGTTATATTTGTTATGTTCTTTAGTTACTAACTTTATAAATATTGGTGTCATTGAAGTAAAAATTACTTCTGTTCACAATTTTTTACTTCTAATTTTACCTATACGTGGATAGACACTTGCCAAACAGCGTAGTCAAAAAATATAACTTATTTTATTTTGAGTCGATTTTTTGCTCGCAAGTGTATAGCAATAACTGTATAATTGACATAATACATTTGTTTGCTTTTAACTTTTGCTGATAATGTCTGCTAATAATATTCTAAGTAATGAAGCTTAAAATAGGACAAAACCTCGCAATTTTTACAGAATGGATCGATTTGCTTGAAAATTTGAGAATAAGTAGTGGATAATCCAAATATCAAAATCTATATGATGCCGAAAGGCGCTTTTACCATGGGGGTGGTTGCCACCCCATATCGAGGTGGAAATTTTTTATTATATTTTGACCACAAGAGTTGGTAAAAACATTCATTCTAAGCAAAAGACGTTTTATACATTTTTTGATAAAATTGCCCACATGATGTTCGCATCATGTTCGAAGCATATACTACCAACATTCGTCGGAGTATATTCTTTGTAATATATGCGTAGTACAAGCATAGCATGTACCTTAAAAAACATTCTAAATTTCATGTTCTTTGCATATACTTCAAAGAATATTTTCGTATCTACCGAATATACTGAGCACATTCGTGTACGTAGTATCTCTGAATATACGTAAAAGTTTATTCTTAGAATACACCTTTATCGAATATTCTTAACACATACTTATAAGTACATTCCTAACACATACTTATAAGTAGATACTTTTAAAATATCTTAAAAATAATATGTATGTATAGTAGGTAGGAAGCATAATATTAGCCTTATAGATTATCAACTTCGTTATTTTTTAGAATAATAAAATTAATAAAATTTTTGTATGTAGGTATAGTATTGGACGAATTTCATTTCAAAATTGTTGTATGGTAAAAAAGTTTAAACATTAATTGTGTTAACGTTTATTATTAAAAATTCGTTTTTATAATTGAAATGACTTTACCATTTCGATGAGTTTATCATGAGTATTTTAAAATCGTTGGAATTTGAATTTAGGTACATTCAATTCAATATTCAACCCACAACCAAAGGCTTTGGTGTTGCCAACCGTTGAATAAGCTTTTTCCGTCAACATACCTTAAAAATTCCCACTTTAAAAAAAATTCCCTCCTGTTGACAAAATCTAAGAAGATATGTTTAATTATTTTCAAATATTTTGTTTTTTTTTAAATAATTTGGACTGGAGAAAAAATTCCCTTTTGAGTTAACTTTTTCCTTTTATCACCTTTTATGTTGAAAATTCCCTCAGAAAGGGAAATTTCCCTCCGTTTGGCAACACTATAACCACCGATGCATCGTTGTTTTGTTCGGTGACCAAACAAACTGCAAACGGTCACACGGCCAGTCCGCCAGCCTTTTCCTACCTGAATAAAGGGTTAGGAAACAATGAAACAAAGGTAAAATATGAAAACGAAAACAGGCATTATTTGTATCTGTATCCATAGATAAGAGGGTGTCTGTATCTATGCAGTGTTAAGGAAGAAGACGAATAATAAGGTACTATTAGGACTAAAGAACATATAGTCCGTCCGCTATAACTTTTCCCATGCGGTACGATTCATTTTCAATCAAATTAAGTCAAAACATAAATTGAAACGAACGTCGATGTGTATATACATTTTGTATACTGTATACTATATACTACACACATCGACGTACGTTTCACTTTCTGTTTTGACTTAATTTGATTGAAAATGAATCGTACCGCATGGGAAAAGTTATAGCGGACAGACTATACATAATCTCTTTATTTTGTTTGCGGTGCTTCAAAATATTATATTCTATTTTGGTAACTCAATATTACTTAAATAGTAGGTATCTAGGTAAGTAGTACATAATATGTATACCTAAGTATATAAATTTTAGTTACTTATACATAGTTTAGTTTAGCTAAATATTATATAATAATTTATATAAATAACTAAAATATATAAATATGTACCAACTCACTTTTTAAGTAATATTGTAGAATGTAGGTACTAACTATACATTCTCATATGCAATTAGAATATGTAAATATAATAGGTATTTGGTAGAACCAGTAAAACCTAAGATGAGATTAGGTGACGCTGAAAACATACTTCTGAGTAACATAGCACTTTCTAGAATATTCTTAAAAATATATATTCTTCCCATACAAAGATGTGCGGTAGTACGTTCTAAGTATATAAATAGAAGGTTTATAACACTTCCTTGGAATATTCTAAAAAGTACGTTCTTGGTATAAACTAAAAAGATGTGCGGTAGTACGTCCTAAGTATATAAATAGAAGGTTTATAGCACTTCCTTGAAATGTTCTAAAAAGTATATTCTTGGTATATACTGAAAAGAAGTGCGGTAGTACATTTTAAGTATTTACATAGAACGTTTAAGTACTGTAATGTAGTATATACTCAGTATCTGCTCTGCACATTCGCAATGGTAATTACGCATATTCTCAGTATATAGTTTTTCTGAAAAGTATGTTCTATGAATCTACTAAGAACATGAAATTGTTATGTGGGTAATATTTTCGATTTATTCGCTATCGAAAGTGTAAGTTTTATATCGAAAAAATCAATGTTTTTAAATAAGTTTTCTGCTGATAACTCCAAAAGTTTTCGTTTTATCAAAACAACTTTACTTAACAAAAATGTAGCTTTTAAAAAAATAGACAAAACCGTTTTTTAAATTTTCTTTAAGACCAATAGTAATCGAGCTATAGGTACTTTATTATATGTTTGCTCTTCTTCGTGAAATGCTAATATTGTGGTTTCAAAGTCAAAAGACTGAAAAACTATGCATTTTTCGAGGATAACTTGTTCAACTAATTTAAAATATTTAAAAATATTTATCTTCAAAAATAACAAAAAATGTCTCTAGCTCAAAAATTAAGTGACATAATGAAAAGAATATCAGTCCTTATTTTTTTCAGCAAAAAAAGTGATCGGAAGCTACCCCCTAATCACCACCCTAATTAAAATTAGTCATTGACCTTATTTGATCTTCTTTATTTATTTATTATTAATAGGTCCTAGAAGTTTGACCGACTAAGAATGATTAGTTTTTAAAAAAATGGAGTTAAAAGCGAATAACGAATTTTTGTAGCTTGGAATGAAATGGCTTTTTCTTCAGAATAGAAAGATTAGCATCAGAGATACGTAAAAATGATATGAATATATGAAATATGAAATTATAGTCTATTTAATTCCCAAGAACTTGGTTTGCAAAAATGTTGTCTACGGCAAAAATTGAGTGAGCTATTGACAATTAAATCTTGTAATAACATGCAAAAACCACCTTTACCAACCCTTTCAAAGTCACCTCTTTTTGCGACTGAGGATTTTAAAAAGATTTAATATTAATAGGGTTATAGATCTTGTAAAAACCTACAAAATTATTTTTTACCAAACTTTCTAAGATAAAAACTAAAAAAGTTACGGTTAAAAAATCAATATACTTTTTTGAAAAAAAAGGAGAAATCCAATTGGAAGCATAATAATGTAAGTTAGTGGTGTTTTTAGTCATTGGCCTTATTTATTCTTCTTTATTTATATATTATTAATAGATTCTAGAAGTTTGACTGGCTTAGAATGATCAGTTTTTAAGAAACTGGAGTTAAAAGCGATAAAACTGGTGATACAATTAAAAAATTTCAACCTCCGAGATTGGGTGGCAAACACCCCCATGGTAAAAGCGCCTTTCGGCATCATATAGATTTTGATCCTTGGACTATTCACTACTTATTCTTAAATTTTCAAGCAAATCGATCCATTCTGTAAAAATTGCGAGGAGAAAAGCTTCGGTTCCTGGCCTATAAGTAATCTGTAACGAGTGTAATGTTTCTCGTTTCATAATTATTTTATTCTAATTTCTTTTAATTTTATTCATTTGTGAACTTTCGGTTTTGTTGTTATATCTAGATATTGTTACAACTTCAAAATACTAATAAATCAAAGTACATACATATCGGACTAACAAAAAAAAGAATGTGTGTGTACTTTGTACGCACGTAAGAAGTTATACTTCTATTATATGATTATATGATTATAAACGAAATTAATATACTTTTTATTTATATTTTATTTAAATATTAAATTAATTTATACTTACTACTTCTCAAACATTTTTATTAAAACAGTGCCAAAAATTAAAATAATAAAAAAATAAAACACACACAAACACATTAAAAATGCCACAAATGATTTCTGAACATTAATTGTCGGAAAAATTTTTAACTAAATACGTATTTTCTGAAAATAAAATTATATAATAATATACTTACAATCATAAAATGTATAAAAAAAAAATAAAAAAAATAAAAGTTTCTATTGGGATTCGAACCAACTTACCACGCGGCTGGTATTTGCGTTTTCACTCGCATTAAAATTTAGCCACAGAGGCAGCTTGTCTTTACGTGCGAAGATCGTCTAACTAAACAGATTACCCTTTTGACATTTTTAACTTATGTAAATCAAATTATTTTGATTTTGAATTGAAATGATTTAGAATTGAAAAAATACAACAAAACATAGAGTAAGAAGAATCAAATTATGTAAATAAAAGTATTACATACTACTTATGTATTTTGGTAGGTTCAAGGTAGGTATCGGAGCCCGTATAACGACTAATAAATTTCGCAATCACTTGAGTCGTGCAAAGTGGCTATGCTCAAATATCATAACAAAATTTGATCAACTATTTATAACACTTACCAGTGAAAGATTCTTTAGCTTTGAATAAGCGAGATCTGCGGCACTCATACTAGGCACAGTTTGATGCGCTTCTATGTAAATAAGTCCAAAAATATAATATGAAAACTATTTAAAAAGGCAGTATAACCATTAACTAACTTTTTGTTTGTTGTTTCTCTTCCTACAAATTTTAAAACGCAACAAGCATACATTATAACCAAACACAGTCCCACAGCTGTGCCACAGCTGCCATATTGGATAATTTTTGTCATGTCATTTGAACATCCAATCAGAACAAAGTTATAATGCGCATGCGCCCGGTCGCTAGGTTTTCCCATATAAAATTTCACCGTCATTACGCCCGTAAAGAAGTATAACTTCAAAAATTACTTACTCTGCCAGTAAAATCTCTCATTCCTTTTACAATGTTGCGACTTTCTTTTCCAAGCGGAGATAAATTAAAAATAAAATCATTTTGGTACCATAAAACAAAAATTCGTAGAAACACTATTTCCATTATCCTGAAATATGAAAATTTATAGCGATATTTTGATCAAGCATAGTTTAATCCAGATTGAGAGACTTGCACACAATGCACATTCCTTGAGATTGACATTTGGGTGATACAATTCAATGAGGCGAAGAGGATTAAGTCATGTAAGCAGGAATTACTCTACCCCGCTCCGATGCTCCAGGCTATTCACTTCCCTCGATACCACTTTGATCCCTCTAGGGGCTCTATATTAGCACAGTGATTGTCATGTGGGAGCCCTGGGCACAAGGACTCCCACACGAAATGAAAAAAATGCAATAAAGCAGACACTATTACATGAAAGATCTTTCTGAATATCTGGTTTGAAAGAACACAATAATGATATCAAATCACACAGAAGTAAAAAACTTCGTTTGTATAATGGTATAAAAAGTTTATTAAAAACTATTAAAATGTCATCCAAATGGATTGCAAAACCTTTTCGATCTAAATGAGATCATCTTCAGCAGTGCCGGTTTAACCTAACTTCGGGCCCTGGGCGCTGGAGGTTTAGGGGCCCCATTCATTGCTATTCGTTGTCAGTTTTTTAACAAGGAAACACCTGCATTAACTATAAAGGTTTATTGTAAAATCCATAAAATATTTTTTTAAACAAGCAAGAAGAATAGCCAACGTAAAAAATAATCCCGGGCCGGCGTAGCTCAGGCGGTAGTATGCTTGACTTGGGTGCTGGTAGGCCGGGGTTCAAATCACAGCGTCGGCAAGAACAACTAGACATTTTTAAAATGTCTATAGGCCCCAGGTCGACTCAGTCTGAATAAAATGAGTACCTTGGGTAAAACCAGGGGAAATACCTAATAAGCAGGATCAAATATTCACAGTAAAACAGATCTTGAGCAAAGCATGGGAACACGATATTGATGTTCACAACGTGTTTGTAGACTTCAAACAGGCATACGACTCAGTCAAAAGGAACAAACTATACTATATATTGGCTGAATTGTCAATACCACACAAGTTAATAAGACTCATTAAAGCCACAATGGATGAAACTCAGGCATGTGTACGAATACAAAACCACCGGACAGACTTTTTTAACATTTCGCAGGGACTAAAACAGGGAGATGGGCTGGCCCCAACATTGTTTAACCTGGCACTGGAGTATGCGGTTAGGCAAATGCAAACTGGACGAGGAAATCTACTGACCAACCGAACGGTTCAACTGGCCGCTTATGCTGATGATATTAATATTATGAGTAGAACATCAACAGGAGCACAGGAAACATATGCAGAGTTAAAAACACAAACAAAAATGCTAGGTCTGGAAATTAACACAGAAAAAACAAAAATAATGACTCAGACGAGAAGAAATATAGTCCCAGAAAACATTATACATGAAGATGACATTGAAACGGTTGAAAAGTTTACATACCTGGGAGTAGAAATATATGCCGACGGATCAGAAGATGGAGAAATAAGGAAGAGAATAACGCAGGCAAACAGAGCTTATTTTGCCCTCTCCCATATATTTCAGTCAAAAAGTGTCCACCGAAATACAAAGATGAGAATCTATAAAACCTTAATTCGACCAATAACATGCTATGGCAGTGAAGTCTGGGTGCTGAAAGAAACATCCAAAAACAAACTCGACACATTCGAAAGGAAAGTACTTAGGAGAATACTAGGACCTGTGAGGGAAAACGGAATCTTCAGAAGTCGATACAACAACGAGCTTTATCAACTTTATAAGGAAACGCCCCTGTCAGACTTCATTAGATTACAAAGATTGCAATGGGCCGGACATGTGATAAGAATGGGAGAGGATAGGCTACCAAAACGAGCACTGAATGCTAGAATGCAAGGAAAGAGACCGGTTGGGAAGCCACGAAAGCGCTGGGAAGACACAGTAAACAGCGACGCACAAGCCCTTTTAGGAGTCCGTGTATGGAGAAGAGCAGCCACAGACAGGCAAGGGTGGAGGCAAAAAATAAAGGAGGCCAAGGCTCAATTTGGGCTGTAGTGCCGTAGAAGAAGAATACCTAATAGGCGGTTGAAGCGTATCACTGGCCCTGTTACCCTCCTTGTAAGGCGCGTCAGCAGTATAAAACGGGAGACTATTATTATAAAAAATATTCCAAAAAAATACATTTGAAAACATAAATCACAAACAGAAAGTTTCACAAAACAACACATGACAAACAAAAAACATATTCTAAAAAATACAAAAAGACAAAAGTTAGATCACTTTTTTTCTTGACTTGGCATTCGCAAACTGCCATAATATAATATTATCACGATTCAGTTTCTTCAGTTCTTCATTCTCTATATACAATAGTGATAATGCGTCTAGGTTTTCTTGACCCAAATTTGACCTTAAAAAAGACCGCTCGTCTGATGCATTAGAAATTAGTATCGTCAAATAAATTTGCAGTTAAAATATTTAGAAAAGTTGCCTTTACATCCTGGATGACATCAAATTTTTCATAAAATGTATGTTTATTTAAATTTTGGCATAACGTTACAAAATGGGTAATTTCATTATTTCAATATTTCTCGCATAAATATTAATTGACGTCTTGACTTCTTTATCTAGCGTAAAAGAACATCTAAAAGCTGATGTTACACCCTTGTAGCATTCAATTCTCTTTAAAAGATCTTGAGTAATATTGCCACATATTATAATATTAAATACTTCAATTCTGAATATCTCTTGCCCCTATAAAATGATTTGACTTTCACCTGCTTCTTCGAAAAATGTTTTTATTTTCTTTATTCTTCGAAGGTCAGTTGTATAGTAGATGTTTGAGATATCCTCGCCTTCGCAAAAGAAAGTTTTCGCTTCTTGTTCAATTTCACTAAACTTATTTCTTACGTCCAACAAAGCTCAAAAGATATGTCATTAATTCTACTACATTGACACGTTTAAGCCCACAGTTTCTAACGTTTTGCTTGTTGCATTCACTCGTTCCAAAATTCTTGCCCAAATCAGTGTCAATAGAGCTGTCTCAAAGGTATCCATTTTATTGTACAGTGCCTTGGCTTCACTTCTATCTGCTGATTTTTCATCTCTATTATTGTTTAACTGGAAAAAATATGTTTGATGGATCCGTAGTTTTTAAATACTTAATGCATTTACAGCGTCAAGTCGGGCGGACCATCTAGTTTGCATTAATCTTTTTACACAACATTTGCTGCTTTCTTTCAGTAAATTCCACCTTTGAGGAGAAGCCGAAAAAAACGTGTAGACACTTTGAACAGTTCTGAAATAACTAGTTGCTTCCAAGCTGGATTCACATGCAAAATTCACTACAATTCGAAACATCTTTCTGACAACTTTCTGTAGTTTTTGGAAAAGGGCCCCGCCACAAACATTGACACGGGGCCCCTGTGGGGCTAGGCTACGCCACTGTGTATAGGCGTGAAGAGATGTAACAATAGAACATGGCGTTTGCAGTGTATTGGCGTATCTGCATATGAGATTATTTTCGGAAAATATGTAGATTATTTAGCGACTTTACCTTTTTATAATTAAGAGGAACGGGCCAATTCGGGCCCCTCCGGGGCCCGGGCCCCTGGGCGCCCGCCCCATGCGCCCAGTGGATAAACCGGCACTGATCTTCAGTGCGTTCTGCTTAGTAGATGAAACTAGCACACTATTAAAATTGGTAACATCGAGATATATGATTTACATGTTAATATTATGATAAATATAGCGACTACAAGTCGATGTTAAAAGAATAGTGCTCAAAGGGCAACATGGTTTCCTGCTCGAATAGAACGTGTGGTTCTTGCCAGTTTAATGAACCAACTGTTGGTCTGTGTCCATTGAACTGGAAAGAACCACACGTTCTATTCGAGCAGGGAACCATGTTGCCCTTTGAGCACTATTCTTTTAACATCGACTTGTAGTCGCTATATTTATCATAATATTAACATGTAAAGTAAATCATATATCTCGATCTTCACTATTAACCTTTAACTACACGCGCTGGCGTACTTTGTACGCCAGATATAAGAATTCTATTGGAAATATATTTAAAAATTTAATTTTTGACCTTGCTTATTTCTCTAACCTATCACTGGAATATGCTTTACAATTTGGTTTTATTTTCGTTATAATCGGCGTTCTGGAAAGATCGTAATTTACATTTTATTATTTGTTGTTTCCGGTGGTGGACAATATACCCCAGGATTATATTACTATAAGTCGTAATATAAGTACACATTTTAATTGTTTTTTAGTCATTATGGCAAAAAATATATTTTTCTTTGTAAACATTACTTTTTCTCCTGTAAAAAATCACATTTAAAAAAATTTTTTATTAGTAATTTTATTTATCATGGAATCCAGTTATTCCATGATAACATAAACATGAGCTCACGATCGTGTGAGCCGGTCACGAAAGGGATATACATTGAGTAGTAATGGAGGCAATACATCCATGCCAAACTCCTCTCTTGATTTCAATTTCTGGACTGGGTTCATTATCGATTACAATTTGTGCTCCTTGATTCCAGTAGGTAAAGTTTTATTATTCGTAAGTCCCTTTTATCAATGTTTCTTGTCTTTGGACTAATTTTTCATGTCTTTTTTTGTCAAATAGTTTTTCAAAATCAACATAAAAACATGCATATCCACATTCATATCCATACATCTTTGAGCTATCACATTAAAAGCAAATAACGCCTGTCTGGTTCTTAGTCGGTTTCTGAACCCACACTAACTATCATATCTATTTCTTTTTCCAATTTTTTATTTATACGACCATGTATTATTTTCAAGAATAATTTAAGAACATTACTTATTAACGATATTGATCTGTATTCACTGCAGTCTTTAGCATTTGCATTTTTAAGGATAGCACAAAAGGTGGAGAGTAACCATTGTTTCGGTATGTGTACTGTTTTTTATATTGTGTTAAACAAGTCTACTAAACTTACGTGCATAGAAATCGACCCACTTAAAAATTTGGTCATTTTTGATGTCTCATACTTCCTAAACCTGTTGGCCGATTTAAGTTATTTTTTGAACATGTAATAGCCCGATTCTTTAACAATACCACTGTAATAATATTGTTGTTAAACAGGTAAATTTTCATTGTATACCTGGTGTACCAATCAAACTGTGTTTTTTGCTCAAAGTTCGCATCACCCTGTGGAATATTCTAGCATTTATAAAATACTGAAGTTAAAACCCAACTATAGCCTCTGGTTTTCTTAACATTCTGTTTTTTGATTCATTCGTTTATGTTGGATAATAAAAAAGTTAGGTACTTTAACAACTACACACGTTCTTCGTCAATACATGGTGTTTCTAAATAAGTGCGACAAACTTTAAGGGATAACTCTGCATGAAAAAATAATGACAGTTGGCTTTATAAACGTATGTCCGCGAATGTTTCGTTTCAGAGATACGGGATGTTGAATTTTTTCTTACAAACTGACGATTTATTTTATTGCTTTAACCTTTAACTACACGCGCTGGCGTACTTTGTACGCCAGATATAAGAATTCTACTGGAAATATATTTAAAAATTTAATTTTTGACCTTGCTTATTTTTCTAACCTATCACTGGAATGTGCTTTACAATTTGGTTTTAGTTTCGTTATAATCGGCGTTCTGGAAAGATCGTAATTTACATTTTATTATTTGTTGTTTCCGGTGGTGGACAATATACCCCAGGATTATATTACTATAAGTCGTAATATAAGTACATATTTTAATTGTTTTTTAGTCATTATGGCAAAAAATATATTTTTCTTTGTAAACATTACTTTTTCTCCTGTAAAAAATCACATTTAAAAAAATTTTTTATTAGTAATTTTATTTATCATGGAATCCAGTTATTCCATGATTCCAGTTATAAATCCCAATTGGCTTACTGAAAAGGAACTCCAAGTATTCACTGATACCGAATAAGGTTTATAACAAACAACTAAGTGTATTTTTTCAAAAAAAATTAAACAAATCCGCTGTTTTTAAGAGGAAACAGTAGCGATCAACAGGTAGCGAAAACGCGTTCCAAGATTGCGGCTGTAATTTTGAATATTTTTTCGAGATATTTGGCACATGTATTCGTAATATAATAAAGAATGGCGGTACAGAGCTCAATTTGAAAAATATATTAATCTGTGGAAATTACTCTGTAATTAAATACAATATTAAAAAAACGAGCCTGTAGCGCCATTAAGAAGAACAAAAAAATACACTTTCTTCAAATAAACTTTTTTATCCGATGCCTAGATTTTGTGTCATTTTGGAACTACTAAAATTTTTTATTTCATTAGTAGTTCCAAAATGACACAAAATCTAGCCATCGGATAAAAAAGTTTATTTGAAGAAAGTGTATTTTTTTGTTCTTCTTAATGGCGGTACAGGTTCGTTTTTTAAATATTGTATTTAGTTACAGAGTAATTTCCACATATTAATATATTTTTCAAATTGGGCTCTGTACCGCCATTTTTTATTATATTACGAATACGTGTGCCAAATATCTCGAAAAAATATTCAAAATTATAGCCGCAATCTTGGAACGCGTTTTGGCTACCTGTTGATCGCTACTGTATTACCTTAAGTGTATTTTCTTGTGGCGTACAAAGTACGCCAC
Source organism: Diabrotica virgifera virgifera (assembly GCF_917563875.1). Classification (NCBI taxonomy): domain Eukaryota; kingdom Metazoa; phylum Arthropoda; class Insecta; order Coleoptera; family Chrysomelidae; genus Diabrotica; species Diabrotica virgifera. The sequence continues at coordinate 68,976,609 of NC_065445.1, read as the reverse complement.
GCGTGTAGTTATGTTATAACTTGATGCGCGGGTAGTTAAAGGTTAAACAGATCATTGAGAAAACGAAACTCAGAAGAGGAAAAGCATATTTTGCGTTTATCGACTTACAAAAAGCGTTTGATCTTGTTCCTCGGCAAAAAGTATGGTCGCTCCTGGAACAAATAGGAATAGCAACCAAACTAAGGAAAAATATCGAATGTCTATCCAAAAATACGACGAATTGTGTTATAACTAGAAACCTCAAGTCAGAAAATTTTATAACAAAAGATGGTCTACGATAGGGAGGAGGACTAAGCCCAACATTGTTTACGTTGTTTATGGACGAAATAATTAAAAAATGTAGTCAGAAAACAAAACACCTATTTGTAGGATACAAAAACTTACAACCGATCGAAATAGCAGAATGTGCTTTTGCAGATGACATCGTTATAATGGCAGCAAAAGAAAAGGACCTACAAGAAAACTTACAAACGTGGAGTGAAATATTAGAAGAAAGTGGCATGAAACTAAACCTAACAAAAACAAAAGTGATGGTAATAGCAGAAACTAAAGAAAACGTGAGTATACAGATCAATGGTATACAAATACGACAAGTTGAACGCTTCGAATACCTAGGTGTAAAAATTGAAGATTCAGGTCAACAAGGTTTAGAAATTGATAAACGTATAGAGAAAGCAATAAATTCATATTATGCAATGAGCACAACTTTTATAGGAAAAAAGGAAATAGCGCAAAGTACAAAAATGAAAGTATTTAAGGCAATGTGAGCGGCCGTGGGTAACGGCATAAACGCTGGCCTCATACGCCAGTAGACGTGGGTTCGATCCCTGCCAAAGACAAACCATTTTCATTTCCAATAATGACACGAGCCGTCTCGTGCCTCGGAGAGTACGTTAAGCCGTCGGTCCCCCTGGGCTAGTGTACATCGACACTAGTTACTTGAAACAGTATTAAAGATGTAATTGGCGCTGGAACTATCCGAAAGGATCTCCCCGGCAAAAATGCCATACGATATTATTATTATTTAAGGCAATATATAGACCCATACTCACCTTCGGTTGTGAATCGTGGACATTAACAGAGAGGCAGAAGAGCAGACTACAAGCGACGGAAATGAAGTACCTAAGAAGAGCGAGAGGAATCACAAGACTTGACAGGGTAAGAAATGAGCAGATAAGGGAGGAACTGGAGGTGGAATCAATCTTAGAATTCATAGAAAAAAGACAAATCAGCTGGTGGGGACATTTACAAAGACTAGATGATAGAAGACCGGTAAAAATGATTTGGGAAGCGAAAGTAAATATCAAGAGGAAGAGAAGAAGACCAAGAGAAACATGGGAACAAGCTATTGGAAAAGTTCTACAAAAGAGAGGCAAATCCTGGAAAGAAGCAAAAGTATTGGCACAAAATAGAAGTCAGTGGCGTAAATTTGTACACAATATCTAAGTTATTATTGTAATCCCGACACCAATAGGTAGAAGGGGATTTGATTATATATATATATATATATATATATATATATATAAAATCTTGTTAATCTATATATATATATCTCGATGTTACCTATTTGAATAGTGTGCTAGTTTCTTCTGCTAAGCAGAACGCACTGAAGATGATCTGATTTAGATTGAAAATGTTTTGCAATCCATTTGGATGACATTTTAATAGTTTTTAATAAACTTTATATACCATTATACAAACGAAGTTTTTTACTTCTGTATGATTTTTTAATTATGATATAGAGCCAGCTACTGGGATATTCCCATTGATTTTGTTAATAATTATATCCTTGGTTTAAATTAAAACTTGTAGCGATATTTGAAAAATACTTTTCCTTATTTAAGTGAACATATTATATCATCGCTAACCCCATTGGTAAAATTCGACATGCAGATGACAGCACGCAATTTGGTCTATCACTGAATACACTGTCTGGAATAATTGGGGGATTTATCGAGTAGCTCTGTGTGTAGAACACTTTCCCAGTATTAGTAGTGTGGTCGGTATAAGATATCTTCAGGATTCGACGATACAGCCACATTTCAAAAGCCTCAATATTCTTGCAGGTAACGTCTGTGAGAGTCCACGACTCAACTCCGTACAACAGTATAGGAAAGAATAACTAATACACCAAGTATACCAAAATCAGATCAACGAGTTTCAATACGTATCAGAAAGGATCGTAACAACAAAAAAGATAAGAATGAAGAAGGAAGCCCTGAACATCCTCAGAGTATACTGCACAGAAAATAACAAGCCTTAAGGGAAACGGAACAAAATGCAAAATTTTGACGCATGTCAAAATGTTCAATGCGTTTTAAATGCATTAATTTTTTTCGAATCCTGAGAAAATTAATAAATATTTTTGAAAAATTTAAACGCAGAATGAAAGATTACATTATTACCGAGGACAGAAAGTCCCTGAAAACTTCTATAATGTTTATTTTAATAAGTTACAGGGGTGAAAATAAAAAAAAATTAGCGTGATTTTTAGTTGCAAATATTTCATTCAAAAGAAACTTTTTATTTATTCTAAGGGACTTTCAGCCCTAGGTAATAAAGTCTTTCATAAAAGTATGTCATTCTGCGTTTAAATTTGTCAAAAATACTTATTAGTTTTCTCAGGATTCGAAAAAAATGAATACATATGTACATTTAAAAGATTGAAAATTTTGACAAGCGTCAAAATTTTGCATTTTGCTCCGTTCCCCTTAAACAAACATGACATGTTGACATGTTATGATGAATTACTGGTAGAAGACCAAGGGTCATGGAAAAGGGGAAGATTATAAAGTAATTAACAAATATGAACTTACCTGTCTGTCCATTTAGTAAAATCTGCATCAGTAGTTTGTGCATTAACTTTAATACCCATTGCAGTTTCTATAACAAATTCATATTGTTTATAATTATTTATTTATAACAAGCAATTGGACTTCGTAAGTCCTACGAGTTTACTCATTTTAAGTAATTGTTGCCAAACTTCCGGTAATAACTTTTTAACTGGACATGACATCAAAACCAAAACTAAACTAAAACAAAGCTAAGAAGACTTAAGACTGCGGCCGGAAGACTTCAGTGATTTACAGTGAACCATTGATGGGTGGTGTCTGCGTCAATCCTTTCTTCTTACATTATATTTACTTATTATTCTATGTATTTGTTAAGTCATCAGATCGAATACGGAATATTTGAGAATAGGAGAGGAAACCGAAGATCCGGAGTTGGTCCGGAATCCGGAAGAAGTCTAAGAAAATGTAAGGAATATAGATATTTAGGAAGCATAATATCAGAAAAAGGAACTACAAAAAGAGACATACAGCATAAGATACAGCAAGGAAGGAAAGCAACTCGTATTTTAAATGGTCTACTATGGTCTAACAAGGTGAAGCTGAACACAAAATTAACAATCTACAGAACAATTGTGGAACATATGGGTAACTAACTTATGGGGCAGAGTGTTGGCAACTCACAGGAAGGAAAGAAAAAATATAGAAGCAGCGGAAATAGATTACTTACGTAGAGCATGCAGGGTATCTAGATTACGACACGTACCAAATGAGGAAATAAAACGACGGACAAAGGGTGTATATTCCTTCTTCTTCTTCTTCTTGTGCCACTCCTATCGGAGATTAGAAATCATCAAGGCTACCCTGACCTTGTTTACAGCTGACCTAAAAAGTTCATTAGTGGTGCAGCCAAACCACTCTCTCAAATTCCGCAACCATGACATTTTTCTACGGCCTGGATTCCGTTTTCCTTCTATTTTTCCTTGCATTATATTTTGAAGTAATGCGTATTTATGACCTCTCATCAGGTGACCCAAATACTCGAGTTTTCTTCGTTTTATCGTTAACAAAATTGCTGGGTCCCTTTCTATCCTTCGTATTACTTCAAGGTTTGTGATTCTTTCAACCCAACTTATCTTCAGCATTCGACGGTAGCACTACATCTCGAAACTTTCAATATTTTTTATGTTGTTCTGTTTGAGAGTCCAGGCCTCTACACCGTATAACAGCGTGTTAAATACGTAACCTCTTTGCATTCTTAATCGTAGAAGGATGCTTATATCTCTGTTGCAGAAGAATTTTCTCATCTTTATGAAGGTGGCCCTGGCAATTTCGATACGTCTTTTTATTTCATTGTTTTGGTCTCCAGTTTCGTTTATTAAAGTTCCCAAGTATTTGTAACTTGATACTTTTTCAATTTAAATGCCGTTTATACTAATATGTGCTGGTTGTGTCATGATTTTACTGAAGACCATATACTTGGTTTTTTTGATATTAATGTTTATGCCATAATTGTTGCAAGCAATATTTATGTTTTTAAGTAATCGTTGTAATTCTTCTACTGTTCTTGCAACTAGTACAGTGTCGTCCGCGTATCGAATATTATTTACAACCTCTACATTGATTGCGATTCCTTCATTTGCTTGCAAAAGGGCTTCCTGACAGATGCTTTCACTATATATTAAATAGCAGTAGCGCAGTAATGACAAAATGTACCCCTGTCGTACTCCTCTACGTATTTCTATTGCTTTTGATATCTCATTTTCTATTTTGATGTTAGCTTTCTGATTCCAATATAAGTTGAGAATTATTCGCAGATCTTTATTATCTACGTCTTTTCTTTCAAGAATGTCTCTTAGCCTATCGTGGCGTACTCTGTCAAACTCTGTGTATATTCCACGGTTGACCAAATAGAAACAAAGAAATTGCTATGGTATGATCATGCTATGAGAATTCCAGAGTCAGAGGAAAGATGGCCAAAAAAAGAATTAAATTACACACCCATAAATAGAAGAAGAAGAGGAAGGCCTACATAAACATGGAAGAAAGGTATAGAACAGTCTATGGCAGATAGAGATATAGAAAAAAACGAATGGGTGGGTAGAAAACGATGGCGAGCGAAATGTGGGATGCGGAGAAGATCGTAGGAACCCCACTGCTTATATTTGTTAAGTATCTCACTCCCTATCAATCCCTTTCTGCTTAACGCTTGTAGAGCAATTATAATTTATACATCCACAATACATTTTTACTGATTTAAGTACTTATGCATGTTTGGATTCCAAGGACAGGCCGACATAGGTCATGCCAGTCAAATTCGACTTCGAAACACCATATGAAGTGGTCATAAAAAACCACCAAATGAGTGAAGAAGTTGAACCGAAACTGGAAGAAGGTTCACTTGTATTGTACACGGATGGATCTCAGATAGATGACAGGGTAGGAGTGGGAGTTACTGGGTCCAATTTCCAGGCTATCTAAATCTCTTGAAAACGCCCCAACTATATATGTATGTTTCAGGCAGAAATACATGCTATAAACATTAATGCCCAAGAATGTCATCCGAAACACTCGTAGGGCAAAAGTCTTTAAAATGTATAAACATTTTCAATTTCTTTGCAACACGAAAATGCAGCAGCTGCATAATAATCTAGTTAAATCGGAGAGTGCAGGAAGCGTCTATACCGGTTTCGGAGGATTTTTCCTCCTCATCAGTAGTCCCATATCCTCTTCTCTCCGATTTCCCCAGGTATCACACTTTGGGCCTTTCCGAATTGCAAAAAACGAAAAACCTTTTATCACGCTGAGCAGATGGGTTGTAAATTATTTAAAATTCTGTCATCTTAATTTCCTCGGCATCCTGTATGATTTATAATTTTTGAAAATCTGGTGGTATGGGAACGATATTTATTGTCGTTTTCTGTGCTACTTCGATTGATAACTTATTTTGTTTTTCGGTAGATGGCTCCAGTTCATCCGCGGTATTTCGTTCTTTGCAATTCGGAAAGGCCCAAAGTGTGATACCTGGGAAAATCGGAGATAAGAGGATATGGGACTACTGATGAGGAGGAAAAAAACCTCCGAAACCGGTATAAACGCTTCCTGCACTCTCCGATTTAACTAGAGTATTATGCAGCTGCTGCATTTTCGTGTTGTAAAGAAATTGAAAATGTTTATACATTTTAAATCATTTACTCTTTTGTTGAGTACTAAGGAATCTTTCTTGTTGGTACTTTTACCACGCTGAGCAGATGGGTTGTGAATTATTTAAAATTCTCTCATCTTAATTTCCTCGGCATCCTGTATGATTTATAATTTTTGAAAATCTCGGGAGGTTGTAGCCAAAGAAAGTATTCCACCTGTTGTCAATCTGGTGATATGGGAACGATATTTATTGTCGTTTTCTCGATTGATAAGTTATCGATTGATAACTTATTTTGTCAAAAGTCTTTATTTTATCAAAAAGCCAAGCTACCTTAAAGGCTCTAAAGTCATTTACTTGTGAGTCAAAGTAAGTTTGGGACTGTAAACAATCCCTCAAGATTAAGAAGCTGGCGGAACGCAACAAAGTAACTTTGATGTGGGTGCCAGGTCACAAGGAAATTGCAGGAAATGAGGAAGCTGATAGCCTCGCAAAAGAAGGGGATAATATCCCTATCCAAGGTCCAGAACTCTTCTGTGGACTATCGAGAGCCACATCAGAGTGGAACTCCGGACCTGGGAACTCAAGGAATTACAACTATAGTGGTCTAACGCATCAGGACAAAGGCAAGCAAAAAGGCTCATAAAAGTGTCGCCTACTGCAAAAAACCGCCTTCTCGAAATGAGTAAAAAGATATAAAAATAGTCACTGGCCTTCTCACTGGTAACTGCTCTCTGAGATATCATCTCAAAAAAATGGGCAAATCAGGTAGTGAGAACCGTCGTTTTTGTGACAACGAAAAAGAAATGGCAGAATATATATACTATGCAACTGCGTAGCACTGTTCTGCAACCGACCAAAATTCCTAGAAGAGGTCACTGTAGCGCCCTCTGACATAGGGAACAAGTCACCTAGGAAGCTTATCATCAACTGCATCAGAAGTACTACTGGCGGGCGGGCATGTTTTCGACGCTAAAGTACCTGAGGGTCTTAAAAGTACCCGTGTTTTGGACGCTGCCAGAAAGTAAAGTTAGGACCGAAGGGTTGGGTCTTCCTCCTGCGGGTCTTTTAAATTTAGCGGCCAAATCATGCACATCCAACGGGTTGTATAAATTCCACTGATGTAGAGTAAGAGGTAGAATAGGATTTATTCGGTGAGACATTCTGTATAGTAACATCTGATGACATATTGATAATTTATTTACGGTACTACCGAAACTAATTACTTTCGTTTCCCGCAAAAAACAAACTGGTAAGGGTGCCGTTTTCATCTTATGCAAGCTTGGTATCGTAATATCGACAGTTGTGGCTTAATTCGGGAATATAAATTGGCAGACAGTGAAATATCTAAATGGCTGAAATATATTTTTGGGCTGCCATTTTTACCTCCCTGAGAAGTCGAAGAATCTTTCATATATGATTTTATGGCTATTCAACCAAAGGATGCAAAAATTGAAAAGTTTTCCGACTACTTATTGGACAACTACATTGGCGACCACGCAACATTTCCACCGGAGATGTGGGCTGCGATGAGTGAGAGTTTAGAATTAACAACTAATGCTTGTGAATCGTTCCACTCGCGTTTTAATGATAATTTTTACCATGTTCATCCAAATATTTTCCATTTTATTGATGTTTTAAAAAATTTTCAAACTGAAACTTACATTAAAATTAATAGTGTCCATGAAAGTAATACTTAAAGATCCAAAGAGTAGAAAAAAATTATGTTCGTTAGAGATAGGATACATGAGTATCAAACTAACTGTATCGATCGATACCATTTCGTAAAATGTATGTCGTATTTATTTCAAAGTGACAAATAAACCTTATCAAGCTTAATCTCTAGAATTTTATTACCTGACTTTCCATTTACATTTCAATTAGACCCAGCGTCCAAATCATGTATGCAGAAACAGGTAATTTTATTTTTTAGCGTCGAATTTTAAATTTAGCGTCCAAATCATGCACACCCCTACTGGCATCCTAGACTCTAACTAAATTAAGGTTATTAAGGTATGCACAAAACATCTCTAAGGAGAGGCTGCATGGCCTAACGACCTCAGATAATCTAATATAATCTACTTATGCATGTTCGTTAATCTTACCACAAATAATATCCAGAGTACATTTAGAAATAACGTTAAATACGTCAAATTCGCCTTTTCCCGCGTAGTTATCTAAAATATCGGTCAAAACCTCTCCTTGTTCCGAAAATACTTGTACAAAAGTGTCCAGAATTTGTGGGTTGAATGTCGGCGTTATCATTTTTCGATGGATTTTCCATGACCAAACTGAAAAATATAAAAAATAGTTTAACTTGTTAATATCTTAGAAGCATAAATATGAACAAAACTTTCTCTAATATCTGGTATTGAGAGATATAAACTACAGCCAACTGACTAGCTCTTAGGCGTACCTGCTTATAGATGTAAAGTTTTAAATAATGTTCTTTACTAATTCATATTTAGACCAGGGCGGATCTGTAAAAATATTAGTACATTTGGACGTTGAGAGGTGACTCAAATTTTTTTTGCAGAAATTGCTTGAAAATAAATCAAATAATAATATTTGAGTTATCCTCCCTTTCAAAAAGGTCCGGAACATTGTTTAAATAATCAAAATGTCAAAAAATTAAGGAAAAATTCGATTTTTTTCTTGGTTTTTTGATTATAACTTTAAAAGTATTCATTTCCGAGAAAAGTTGTACTGACATAAAAGTTGCGTAATTAAATTTCCTATAATATAGAATTAGTTAAAAATTTAAGAAATACTCACAATTGTTGCAAAATAGCAATAATTTTGAAAAAAAAACATACAAAAACAAGTATTCGCATTTTACGTTTTTCAACCATTTATGCTACACTTAGGACCTTCATATTTCACCTTGAAAAATTTTATGATACAGTAAAACAATACTGTAAATTTCATTAAGATCGGTTCAATAGATTTTGCAAAATAAATTTTTCAATCCAGCTTTCGTAAAAAAAATTCATTTTTTCAAAATGTTACAGGACTGAAAATAAAGCAGATAGCAAGTTGAAAATTTTTTTGCACATAGAAGTGTACTGTACCATTCATTTGCAATTTTGCAAAACTAAAATCGCTTAACACCACGGCGTCAGGAATTTTTTTAAATAAGCATTAATTATTGGTGCTACGCGCAGGACAGCGGATAGGTTGCTCTGATTGGGCATTTCAGTGACCTTTTATAATGATTGATACATTTTAATTTTTATGACATTTTGATATAAATAAATAAATTTGTTTATTGCAAAATAAAAACACATACTCTATCCTTTGAAATAACACTTTTATTAGCAACAACTTTCTTTGTTCATATATTTTAACTTAAATAATAAAAGTTTATTATTTTTAAACATATTCAATTGTTTAAACAATATTTCACAAACAATAATAAAATTAGTTTGATTTTTGTGGAATTAAAATATTAAAATACAACAAAATATAGAGTAAGAAAGTAATATATTAGATAAAGATTAGAAGAAATTTTGGTGGAAATCAACCTGTGTGAATCGAACACAGCTGTCCTGCGCGTAGCACCAAAAATTATTGTTTATTTCAAAAATTTTCTGACGCCGTGGTAATTAATCGATTTTAATTTTTAAAATTGCAAATGAAAGGTAGAGTACATTTCTATAAGCAAAAAAAAATTCAACTTGCTATCTGCTTTACTTTCAGTCCTGTAACATTTTGAAAAAATGAATTTTTTTTGCGAAAGCTGTATTGCAAAATTTATTTTGCAAAATCTATTGAACCGATCTGAATGAAATTTACAGTATTGTTTTACTGTATCATAAAGTTTTTCAGGGAGAAATATGAAGCTCCTAAGTGTAGCATAAATGGTTGAAAAACGTAAAATGCGAATACTTGTTTTTGTATGGTTTTTTCGCAATTATTGCTATTTTGCAACTAGGGTTACTATTTTTTAAATTTTTAACCAATTCTATATTGTAGTAAATTGAATTACGCAACTTTTATGTCAGTACAACTTTTCTCGGAAATGAATACTTTTAAAGTTATAATCAAAAAACAAAGAAAAAAATCGAATTTTTCCTTAAATTTTTGACATTTTGATTATTTAAACAATGTTCCGGACCTTTTTGAGAGGGAGGATAACTCAAATATTATTATTTGATTTATTTTCAAGCAATTTCTGCAAAAAAATTTGAGTCACCTCTCAACGTCCATCTCAAAACAGATTCGCCCTGGACTAATTACTGCTGAACTAAATAATAAACTGATCACATATTCCATGATAAAAGTGCCAAACTTTACTTCTACTTTTTTGTGTCCGGAAAACTATCGTTTCTGAGCCCAGTATTGGGATGTGGCCAAATCAAGTTAGTTGGCCGCCAGAGTGGGGAGGCTAGAAGAGGTTCCATGTTCTGTATTAATCCTCATGTTACACTTGTCGCACGGGTAGCGGGTAGGAACTCCTTTGGAGTCCCTTGGATTATATTGGATAGTCCAATCAGGGAAAGTGAATCTGTTTAATCTACTTTATTTAATGGGTTACAAGTCAAACAATCATAGTACTGAGGAAACTTATATTTTTGTAAAACTTATTAAACATCTTACATACAATAAATCATACAAGTGACGCAAGTGACAACCATGTTGACTGGCTTGAAGTTAGCCATGTCATGTCTAGCACGCAGACTTGCTACGCTGCTACACAGCTATTCTTTTTCTCATCATCATCTTTCAGTGCGTCACAGTTTTTCGATTTCTTTCTAACGCATTAAATTGTATGTGACAGAAAAAAAGGCACGTCGGTGATTACATTTCGTCGGTGACATTTATAACATTTATTCTAGTTATTCTAATTGTCGATAGATGGCGCCATAATAAAAAAAATAATTTTTTTTAATTAGATAATAATATTACAAATATAATCTGTATAATTTATAAGACTATTATACAAATCAAAGAAAATACCATTTTATAAATGCAAGAAACTCATTTGATTTGTTTTTATTCCAAATTGAAAATAAAATGTGACAATTGTCAGATTTAACTAAAATGTCATGTTAGAATAAATGTCATAAATGTGTATTATCACGGACTTACCCTTTTTCCTATCATTTGTTACGCACTGAAAAATGCTCATGAAAAGGACAATATATATATTAAACACCTTCCCCCTAAGATCGATATCTATACGGGGTCTTTATATTACGACCAACTTTGGTCTTATAACTGCTAGAAGTCTCAATATTTGGGTTGACGTTATGACTCAATGTAGGTACTGATTTTACATTTAGGCTTGGGCAACTAATGGTTTTATTAACACTATCATTTTCGTTAATGTGAGTGGTATCTTTATAAACACTTTGTGACTGAATATCAGGGTACAACTCAGGTTCTAAAATGAGTTCTTTTTCAAGCGTTGTGGTGCATGAATGTTTCATTTGGTGTGAATTCCGTCTAATAATTTTATTGTTACCTTCTTTTTTCACCCAATATGATCTAGGTTCATTGGCCTTTTCTAACACAATTGCTTTACTCCAATAATTATCTTTTGAACTTCTTATTACTACCCTATCTCCCTTTCTAAACTCTACTGGTTTTCTTCTTGCTGTCTTATCGTAACGTACTTGTAATTTCTCTTTTTCTTTGCATAAATTCTTATATACTTGTTTCTGGATTGTAGGTTCTAATTTATTAGCTGTAGTTGGTAATTGTCCTCTCAGGATCCTGCTCTGTAAAATTTGAGCTAAAGATGCATCAATATTTATTATGCAGGTATTATTATATTCCATCACCAAATCTCTAAAATCATTATTTTCCTCATTACTCTTTCTTAAAATTTGCTTGCCTATATTGACTGCTTTTTCTGCAAGTCCATTACTCTGGTGGTAATGTGGAGTGCATGTCATAATTGTTATGTCTTTTTCTCTATAATAATTTTTACATTTTACCGAAGTAAATGGTAGATTATCTGCAATTAAAATTTCTGGATATCCAAATCTACTAAAAGTATCTTGAAATGAATTGATTACTGAACTGGAGGTTTTATCTTTTAATATTGAAATGTCCAACCAATGCGAAAAATAGTCTACAATTACTAAATATGCTTTTGAACCATACTCTAAAATGTCTGTACCAACTTTATTGAATCTTAGTCTGGGAATGTCATGAGGCATCATTGGTTCTTTAAAATTATTTGGTCTGTATTTCTCACATATCCTGCATTTTTTTATATAGTTTGTCACATCATCATTAAGTCCTGGCCAATAATATATACTCCTGGCTTTGTTTATAATTTTGCTGACTCCTATATGGCCTTTGTGAAGCAATTTTATCATGTCAAGCCTAAGTTTTCTCGGAATAATTATTTTGTCATCAATGAATGCGATGCCAGCTTCAAAATACAGTGAATCTCTTATACCATAGTACTTTTTACACACTTGAGGAACATTTTTTTCTTTTGGCCACCCATTGTAATAAAAATCAAAAATTACTGCCAATGCCTCATCGTGGCTAGTAGCTAGTCTTAACTCAGATTGCTTTTCCTGGCTCATAGGTAAATGCTTACTCACTGAGTGGACCATTTCAAACATTTCTGGGTCATGTGTCTCTACATTTAAACTGGACCTAGATAGCATATCAGCAAAATGTATGTCTTTCCCAGGAACAAAATATACATTTAATCTATACTTGAGAAGTTTAAGCCTTAAACGTTGGAGTCTAACTGATCCAATTTTGGAAATTGGCTTCTTCATAATGGAGATTATAGGTTTGTGATCTGATTGAACATCAACATCAAAATTATAAATAAAATTGTGAAATTTTTGAGTAGCATAATAAATTGCCAATAGTTCCTTCTCGGTCTGACTATAATTTATCTCACTATCATTCATATTTCGTGATGCACAAGCTACTAATTTTAAAATTGAATCATATTTCTGGATCAATTTCATTATAATTACATGTTCGAATCAAATGTCTACAACTAGTAAGAAACTGCTCAAACGACTCTCCTTCTTTCTGGACCCTCATGATAAAATTGTATCTTTCAAATGATTCATTCATCCTTGGATTAACATACTTATCGATTAGTGATATCATCAAATCATACTTGTTATTTTCGGCTTCTGGGATCTCGAATGTGGACATAATTTTGGCAGACTCAGCCCCAATTATATTTCTTAAAATTGACATTTTCATTTTATCTGCTGACTGGTCTTGTCCCGTTGCTAGTAAATAATCTTCGAAACTAGTCTTCCAGAACTTCCATTCGCTTGCAGCATTTTGATCCTGCAGGTCAAAATCTGGTGGTAATTTTACATTTATTCCCTTCATTGCCATTGTAGGTTATGTATGGTACCTCGTGTACAAGTTGCTATAAACTTAGCTTTTCGACTGTAAACTGTAACCCAGCTAGCTGTTTGACTGCGCCATGTTTAATCTACTTTATTTAATGGGTTACAAGTCAAACAATCATAGTACTGAGGAAACTTATATTTTTGTAAAACTTAATAAACATCTTACATACAATAAATCATACAAGTGACGCAAGTGACAACCATGTTGACTGGCTTGAAGTTAGCCATGTCATGTCTAGCACGCAGCCCCTTGCTACGCTGCTATACAGCTATATATATTAAACAGAATCAATCCCTGCCCTCCGCAGATTCCAGGAGCTTTTTGACCCGGGAAGTTAGCACCTGCTAAGAGTCCCTTGGCCAGGGTCACGGATGAAGTACAGAACGGCATCCAAGGCGACGAAGAATACTTTCGGTACGGCGAAGATGGCGGATCTTGGCAGAATGGCAACCCTTGATTTTAGGGATAGTATAAGATCACAATCCTAAAAGCGTCTGACTCGGAGCGGGCGGCTTTAAACAGCGTCGGTAGTCACAATGAGCGGCTGAATTAAAAACTCGCCAACCCGCCTTGCCAGCCTGGTGTTTTAAGGCAAATACCTCTCAACAAGATGTCAGATTTTAAAACAAAATCGGATGTAGCCCAAGTGAGTATAACGAGAGGTCGAAAATCTTACACACTGATTTACCAGTCTGTCCCAAGAATTCTGGGGGAAGGGGGGTTGGGGGTAAAAAACTGACGACGCGAAAGACGAAAAAACCTTTAACACTCTTTATCTTGTACTACAATGCCAGATATTATCTGAAGAAAAAGTCACCGAAATAGAAATCGAGATGTCAAAAATAAATTGGGATATCATTAGAGTCAGCAAGGCGACATGGAGAAAACCTGTCAACACTAAAATCATGGCAGATATTTTACAGTATAGGTAGTGAAACCGAATCAATCGGGGGAGTAGGTTTCTTTATACACAAAAGATTTGTAGATAAGAAAGTAATTACAAAAAGCATATCCACAAGAGTAGCATATTTAATCGTAAAGCTAAATAGAAGGTATAAAACAAAGATTATTCAGGTATACGCTCCAACAACAGATCATCCGGATGAGCAGATTGAAGACTTCTACGATGATATCTCAACGGCAATGAAAGAAACACCAACACACTACACGATTATATGCAGCGACTTTAACGCAAAGATTGGTCTAAAGCAGGATGAACAGGAAACAGGACTAGGTAAATTTGGATCCAAAGGCAGAAACGAGAGTGGACAAACACTAATAAAATTTCTATTACAACAAAATCTATACCAGATGAATAGTTTCTTCTCTTAAAAAGACCAGAGAAGATGGACGTGGAAAAGCCCAGATGGCAGCACCAGAAACGAGATAGACTACATAATCAGTGACAATAAATATATATTCAACGATGTCACAGTGCTTATGGGTCATTCAACGAATATACGACTCTCTTTTATTATCTCGACAACGAATATTTTACTGTTCAACATAAGAAGTACGAAAGTAAATGGCTCTAATAATTATTCCAATAAACAACAATGTAATTTTCAATTCATTTTCGTTCTTCATATTTTGCACAGTAATATTTGGTAATATATTCGTTGTCGAGATTCGTGGAATGACATATAATAGATTTACCTCAGGCAGCGATTATAGAATGGTATAAGAGCCAAAGTAAAATTAGACTTAATAAATACCAAGACAATATCAATAATAACCAACAACAAAATGAATGCACGAATAATGTAAATGCCCTAAATGAAAATATCATAGAAGCTATTCGAGAGGCCTAAGTAAAACTAGAAGAAAAATTAAAGGAAACGAAAGCATTGACGAAGAAAAACTGCGAAAAATAAATAAAGAAGTATCAAAAGCTATAAGAAAAGATTTAAGGAAATTTAAGAATGAAAAGGTCCACCAAACTATAGAAGAGAATAAAAGTCTGAAAGTCCTGAGAAGAGGGCTAAACAAAGGAAAATGTGAAATACACAAACTAAAGAACAAATAAGGAGTCCCAACATGAAATAGAGAAGAACTACTACACATAGTTGAAGACTTCTATCAAGAACTATACACAAGTCAAAGAGAAGACCAAACGAACTTGGATGCCACCGCATCACGCAAAGTTATCAACCAGAGAGCTCATGCCAGAGATCACACTAAGCGAAATCCAGGACGCGATGAAGAAAATGAAAAATAACAAAGCACCAGGAGAAGATAGAGTTTTAATAAAAACTATAAAGATGAGCGGACGTGTCCTTCTCAACCAAAATAAAAATTTTGTTTAACCTTTGTCTAACAAATTGTTGCATACCGGAATCGTGGAACAATGCAGTGACAATTTTACTACACAAGAAAGAAGACAAGGCGCACTTAGAAAACTATAGACCAATCAGCTTATTGAACCACATCTATAAAATGTTTACCCAAATATGTAGTTACGACAAGACTAGAAAAAAAAATAAATTTCTACCAGCCCCGAAAACAAGCTGGCTTCCGCTCAAAATTCGGAACAAACGATCACCTACAAACAGTAAAAACCTTAATAGAAAAATAGATAGAATAGAACAGATTACTGGTACTTATCTTCGTAGACTTTCACAAAGCCTTCGACACCGTGGAATTAGACAGCATTATAACTGCTCTGAACAATACTAGAATAGACTAACGGTTTACAAAGTTAGTACAAACATTGTACCAAAACGCCACAATACGTGTAAAACTAGGTACATGATACCACCAGAGAAATTCATATCAAGCGAAGTATGAGACAGTGCGATACTCTCTCACCTAAATTATAACGGTCCTCGAATACGCCTTTAAAATGCTAACGAGGGAAAATACAGGAATAAAAATAGATGGGGAGAAATGCTCAATCATATGCGTTTTGCCGACGATATAGTACTTATTACCGAAGATCTGGGTGAAGCACAACAAAGGCTACAAGAATTAAAAAACGTATCTTCAACAATAGGTCTAAAAATTAACCGTGGAGAGTGGCGAAAAATGGGAGAGACCTATGTCCAGCAGTGGACGGAAGAGGTTGCATGATGATTACACTTGTCGCCATTGTGACCCCATTTAATATGGTTTAATTTGGTCAGTGCTACACCGGTTCAACATGATTCACGTTGATTACTCGCTTGAAATCCCGCTTTGTGAAGTTTATGATAGTGGATAATATGGTGGTGGTTTCGGTGGTTCGTCTAGCAGGGCGCTAAGGAAACGTTTTCTTGCTTTCAGTCTACAAAGATACGGTTCGTGTACAAAAAGGGGGGCGGTTGTTGAAGGTTTGTTTCGATCTTTCGGTGATTTCGCGGCCGTTCTACGGTAGTAAGGATCTGAGAAGCCTAAAGCTATATACAGTTTATCCAAAGGGTTTGATCTCATACAGCCGGTAATGAGTCTACAAGATTCGTTCAGACGTACATTTACTTTCTTGGCGTGCACAGATCTCTTCCATACCGGGCATGCGTATTCCGTTGTTAAGCAACATAGAGCCTGCGCTGTTGATCTAAGTATTGGGGGTTTGGCGCCCCATTTACTAGAGCTAAGTTTCCTTAAAAGCTTGTTGTTGCCATCAGCAAGTGGTTTATTCACAGTAAAACCTGTTTAAAGAGCGATCTAGTGTGACTCCGAGGTATATCGGCCTTTTGGTGTGCTCTAGCAAGGTGTTATTTCAGGTGATGTTGAGTTTCCTTTTGGCCACTCGAGACTGAAGGTGGAAAACGCAGACTTTAGTATTGATTGGATTTGGTCTTAGCGAAATTTCTTCATAATAATTGGACATCAAATTCAATGCAGCTTTCAATTTCAATTTGTATTCGACCTCTTCCAAAGAAGTAAGAAGTTTCTAGTAAAAGTTGGCGTTGGTTGATCATTGGTGTATAGGTTTGAAAAGTATAGGTGCTATTACGCTACCATGAGTCAAGCCGTTTTTTTTGGTTTGCCAGCGACTTTTTTCTTTTAAGACTCACGTAGAATCGTCTATTTTGCAGTAGTGATACCACTATTTTGACGAGTTGGTAGTCCTTAAGAATGGCCTAGACTTTCTGAGGTAAGTTTCTGTGGATGATGGTGTCGTACGCGGCGCTTGGGACGACGAGAGCTGGGCTTATTATCTTTTTTTCTTCAAATCCGTTCTCGATGTGTTCCGTCAGAGCTAGAACTTGGCTGGTGCAGGTCTTCCCATGGCTCAAAACAGCTTGCTGTTGTAGGTTCTTGAAGTCAACCGCTTTCTCTAAGCGGTGCAGGATAAGTCTTTCATATAGCTTATATAGGTGGCAGAGAAGCAATATAGGGCAGTAACTATATGGCGTTTCTGGGTCTTTCTCAGGGTTAGTAAAGCTATGACTTTTGCTTTCCTCCACAGTTTTGGGATTTGGAATGTCGTTCGGCAGTTATTGAACAAGCATAAAATCCAGCTTTTTGCCACGGGGCCAAAATGTTTAATGTGCTCCACGCATATAACATTGACCCCTACGGCTTTCTCAGTTTTGAGTAAATTTAGTTCTTTATTCGGTTGATACCTGGTTTTTAATAATAATCTACCGATACTAGACAAATATTTGAAGAATTAATTGGCGATTATCTTCATTTAGTACTCAAATCGCAGGATTAGAGTTATTTCATACTTACGTTCGGCAGTAAACAGGCCTTTTCCAACTACAAAATCTGCCTTGTAGTTAAGTCGTTCCTTTGCCAGACATTTTGTGAATAATATTTCAAAATATTTTGGATCTGAAACGGCGTAAAACAGTCTGGGCCCGAGCCATACTCTAAATACTCCTGGGTAAGTCTCAAACAGTTTGGAGATATTTTGAAATATTTCTGAAAAACAATATTTTAAGAGAGACGATTATACAGGGTGTCCAGAAAGTCTCCTAACAAACAAAGAGCAGAGATTATTCAGATAATTTTAAGACGATTTAACCCAATTCACCTAGTCCGAAAATAACTACGGAAGCTAGGGGGTCCGGACAAATAATCCTCGGACAAATAATCCCGGACAAAAAATCCCCACAAATTACCCCTGGACAAAAAAACCCCGGACAAAAAATCCCCGGACAAATAATCCCCGGACAAAAAATCCCCACAAAAAATCCCGGACAAATAATCCCCACAAATATTTTTGGACAAAATATCCCCACAAATATTTTTGGACAAAATATCCTCACAAAAAATCCCGGACAAAAAATCCCCAAGAAATATTTGCTGCCGAATAGTTCTCTAAAAGTTTTCCCGAAATTTTACCAAATTTCGAATTCCAATTCCATGCTGAAAACTTCAAATTTTATATGACAAAAGAGTGTGCGTTTTTTCAAAAATCGCGGAAGATATGGGGAATGAGCTAAGGCCCCTCTTCCATGATAGGCGCTTAACGCGCTTTTTGAAAACGCGCGATTACAACTACATACATTTTACTGAAGACCGTTCACATGCTAAAGCTCGTTTTAGGTCATTAAGACGCGCTCTAGAGCTCTGTGAAGATGGCGTCTTGTAATTAGTTTCTTTAAATACCTCCAGAACGCTTCTATTTAGAAAAACGAAAAATGGTACGCCTATTTATCTTCTAGAGACAAATCGATCACATCAATTGCGAATTTCTAGTACCGGCCATAGGCGTCCTTTTTGGGTAGGGCAATGGTTATGTTATCGCATAACTCTTTTGTCTTTAACTTTTAAGCATTTTTGACACTGGATTATTAAATTATGAGGTATTCTAGTACTAAAAGGTACTCTGCTTAAAAAAAGCGTTTTATTTTACCGACTTAAAGTAAGAATACTATTTAGTACTAGAATACCGTATAATTTAATAATCAAGTGTCAAAAATGCTTAAAAGTTAATGACAAAAAAGTTATGCGAGAAAATAACCGTTGTCCTACCCAAAAACGAACGTCTATGAGCAGTACCTACTAGAAATTCGCAATTGATGGAATCGATTTATCGCTTGAGGATAAATAGGCGTACCAGTCTTCTAAATAGAAGCGTTCTGGAGGTATTAAAAAAACTAATTACAAGACGCCATCTTCAAAGAGCTCTAGCTCCCTTAGGAAGCATTTTCGGACTAAGTGAATTGGGTTAAATTGTCTTAAAAATATTTGAGGAATCTTCATTTGTTAGGAAAGTTTCTGGACACCCTGTATTAATCGCGATAAAATCCTTACCATAACTGTCTCCCATGAATAACATAAATGATCCAAAGATTGGTAAACCTGGTGGTCCAGGCATTTCCATTGAGCATTTATAAAGTCTTCTTCTGCTCCAAATTAGTTGAAGAAACCATATTAAACAAGTACATATGGTCATTAATAAGAGTACGTCAAAAGCTGCCCAGTTATATTTGGCTGGAATTACTGTTGTCAATCTAGTATAACTGGAGAATATTTCTCCCATTTTAATAGATGATTTCTAAAATATAAATAACAAAATACATCATTGATATCATGTATACGAGTATATGAATAAGTCTTTTGATTATTTACGCAAGGATTATTAACACAATGACCAGTGGCGTAGCTAGCCCCACAGGGGCCCCCTATCAAAGTTTGTCGCGGGGGCCTTTTCCACGACTGATATGGGATAGTGCTAAAAAATGTTCAACAAAAGCAGCAAAAACGCGTGTATAGAATAGAATAGAAATATACTTTATTGTCACTGAAAATTTTACAATTTTATAGACAAAGCGTAGGTACAAAGGGTAGGAAAAAAAAACAACAACAAATACAGTTTACTGAAATTACACAAATCGTCATTATTATTACAAAATAAAAGATAATGAAATAAAACAAAACAATACAGGGTGTTTCATTAATAATTGGAAATATTATAACTAGATTCCTGGGCTCAAAATATTACGGTTTAACACAAATCACCTCCGAAATGGTTTCCTAAGGGAGCTGGAGCTCTTTGAAGATGGTGCCTTTTAATTAGTTTTTTTGAAATACCTCTAGAACACATCTATTTAGAAAAACTAAAACTGGTACGGCTATTTATCTTCCAGAGATGAATCTATTTCATAAATTGCGAATTTCTAGTACCGGTCATATGCGTCCTCTTTGGGTAGGCAATGGTTATTTTATCGCATAAATTTTTTGTCTTTAACTTTTAAGAATTTTTTACGCTAGATTATTAAATTGCGTGGTCTAGTACTAAACGTTACTCTTACTTTAAGTCGGTAGAATACACCGTTTTCTAGAAAAATCGATTTGAAATTTTTTCGTTTTTGAAATTTGATCAAAATTAAAAAAAATTAAAAAAAACCGATTGTATTTTACCGGTGTATTTTACCGACCTACAGAAGAGTAACTTTTAGTACTAGAATACCTCATAATTTAATAATCCAGTGTCAAAAATGTTTCAAAATTAAAGACACAAAACATAATGCGATAAAATAATCGTTGACCTACCCAAAATGAACGCATATAATCGGTACTAGAAATTCGCAATTGATGAAATTGATTCATCTCTTGAATAAACATACCAGTTTTCGTTTTTTGTTTTCATAGTTTTTTTGAAAATTTTTCTCACATTAAAAAACACAAAATTTTCAAATCGACATTTCTAGAAAACGGTGTATCCTACCGACTTAAAGCAAGAGTACCTTTTATTACCAGAATGCCTCACAATTTAATAATCCGGTGTCAAAAAGGCTTAAAAGTTAAAGATAAAAAAAAAGAAAAATAGGCGTACCAGTTTTGGTTTCTCTAAATAGAAGCGTTCTGGAGGTATTTAAAAAAAAACTAATTACCAGACGCCTTTTTCAAAAAGCTCTAGCTTCTGTAAGAAGCATTTTCAGACTACTAGGTGATTTGGGTTAAATCTTAATACATATTTTGAGCCCAGGAATCTACCGTTAAATTATTTCCAATTATTAATGAAACACCCTGTATATTGCAAAATTTAAATAAATTGCAAATTTCATAATACAACCTTATATTATAGGAATTAATAATAAGGAATTAATAGGAATTAACAAGTTCAGTGTATAACACTCAAATATAGATAATAATAATAAATCTAATAAACTCTAATAATCCAAAGTTGAAAAACAGATTTTAATTGAGGCTCATTGTTTTAAAACAGATTCAGATTTTTCAAGCCAAAGGTGAATAGACATTGAAAAGGAACGAAAACAAAGAAGCTCTGTTCTTTAACGGCGAGCGACCGGCAAATAGATATACCTAAATACAATTAGATAAAGAACAGATTACACGAAAATATACGCAAACAATATACAGTGTTTCAATGTTTCAACTTATCAAATGTTAAGCGATTACAAATATTTCAATTTCGCATTATACATTATACAATGTCTCACACAGCCAGCGGTGAATAGACAATAAGAAGTAGTTTGGAAACAAAAAACCTGTGTTGTTATAGAACCGCAAGAGGCAGAAAATAGATAGGTACCTGTACAGTACATAAATATAGTTTATAATAAAGAATCAATTACACGAAAATGTCGATATCCCAACAATATATGTACACTGTTTCAAAGCGTTTTATTAGTGAAATAGAATGTGTGTGTACTTTGTACGCACGTAAGAAGTTATACTTCTATTATATGATTTAAACGAAATTAATATACTTTTTATTTATATTTTGTTTAAATATTAAACTAATTTATACTTACTACTTCTCAAACATTTTTATTAGAACAGTGCCAAAAATTAAAATAATAAAAGAATAAAACACACACAAACACATTAAACAAGCCACAAATGATGTCTGAAAATTAATTGTCGAAAATTGTTTTAACTAAATACGTATTTTCTGAAAATACAATTATATAATAAATATACTTACAATCATAAAATGTATTAAAAAAAAAAACAAAAAAGAAAGTTTCTATTGAGACTCGAACCAGCGCTGATAAGAGCGGTTGGTATTGGAATTCACTCGCCTTCTCCGCTTAGCCACGGACACTATGTGTCATTATTTACGAAGATCGACTACCTAAACGGATTAAACTTGTGATATTTTGATATTTTGAAAATTGATCAAATTATTTTAATTTTGAATTGAAATGATTTAGAATTGAAAAAATACAACAAAACATAGAGCAAAAAACCAATATATTAGGTGAATATTGATAGAAATTTTGATGGTAATCAAATTATATAAATAAAAGTATTACATACTATGTATTTTGGCAGATCAAACAGGTAGGTTTATACCCGTGATACATTAACAATTATTACGTACCTGTTGCTTTTAAAAACTATTTAAAAGTCACTACAATATTATAAACTTTTTTGTTTCTGTCCTCACAACAATAAAACTAATATATTATACATTTGTTTACCTTTACCTCCAAACCACAGCTGCCATATCGGATAATTTTTGACATGCCATTTGAACATCCAATCAGAACAAAGTTATAATGCGCATGCGCCGGGCTGATAGGTTTTAACATATAAAAAAATCACCCTCTATCGCCGGTAAAGAAGTATAACTTCAATAATTGCAGAATATTTTGTTCAATTGTTTGAATAGAATTTTGTTTCGACATGCCGCGTTGGGGCCCGTGAATGTCGGGGGCCCCGTATAATTGATACGGCTGATAAGGTAGAATACAAGAGGTTTCAAGCTTAAGTGCGAACAATGATATGCCAAAAGAAAAATGGGGCTTGGGAGCAAAAGTTTAACATGATTAACACATATTTAGGAGGACGGAGAAGTACAGAAAGTTGGAAAGTATTAAAATCGTATTGACAGGAAAAGAAAAGAGATGTAATAATAATACATATCAGCAATTACACCGGAACAATGGAACGAGTATTTTGAAAAACTCCAAAATGAGGACAGAGCCGATTTTTTAGACAACAGTATACCTACCTGCAATGTAAATATCTTATCCTCACCATTATGAGTAACAACAAAAGAAGTATGTAAATCTTTAAAGAACAAAAAACACCAGGACTAGGAACATACCGGCTGAGCTAATAAAATATGGCACGGCAAAATTGTGTATGATAGCATTACATAAAACAAACTGTTGGTAGAGGAGCAAAGTATGCTAAATTTGCAGTCACTCGAGCGTTATGGGGACCTATTGGATTGTGATTATTAGGTCCTAAAACCAAAAAAAGTTAAGTAAAATTTTCCATTTTAGTGGGGACTTTCCAGTTTTTAATTAAATTTTCCATTTCCAACATGGGGGGTGGGGGGGAGGGGGCATGCTTAGTACCATTCGATAGATTTTTGATAAATATTGAAGACGTATTTTTTAGTTTTTCGATCTGACGTTCATTTCGCGAAATATTCGCTTTTTTTTGTGAAATTTTTTGATTCACCCATTTCCTTAAGCCCTGCTCAAATCGTCAGATTTTTGAAATACACACTCTTTTCATGTACTTAACTTACCTTATCTTAATCTGACAATTTCGAGTATTTTAAGGATAGATTTATTTTTCGGGTCCCCCTTAACGACCTTTTCTGTGTTAAGAACCAATATGGTAGAGGTACATCTGCAGGGTACCAGGTTTCTCCCTATATGATAATCTGACGCGCTCGAGTAACTGCAAAAATCCCCGCTTGGGCTCCCCTACCATGTGGGAAGCATTAGAGAAAACTATAAGCGCAAATTTAATAACGGCGACGAAACAATTATACCTGTACCAAAACTACAGCAAGAGTGAAAGTTGGAGGTGGTCTATCCAGAGGATGCCAAATTATCAAAGGCTTAAAATAGGGGTATTTCGCCGGCATTATTCAAGATCTACCTCGAACAAACTCTAAAACTTTGGAAATGTAAATGCAAAAACATGGGATTAACGATCAACAACAATACACTACACAGATTGTCATTTGTAGACGACCAACTTGTACTAGCACAGGAACACGAGCCTGCCATAAGAATGCCACATGTCCATTTTCAATAAAAAATCTCTAATAGTTTTCGATATATTCGAAAAAATCGATTTTCATTTTGTAACTTCAAAGGGCTGTAACTTTTTTTATGTGCATATTTGTACTAAGGTAAATTAGGTTCATTCGAATTATTTTTGGTCTCAGAATATGTGATTTCATTTATGACCTGTATTTTTGTTACACCCTGTATAACAATGAATGAACATATTGATACTCACTCAAGGGAACTAAAATTGTGACTGAATGAAAGGGAAAAGAAAAGTATTCTTGAAGTGTGTAAAATTGTTAATTTCTTATCTAAGCGCTTTCGGCTTACTAAGCCATCTTCAGAGCTATGATATAATAAAATATCTCTTATAAGCAACTAATTTTAAATTTTACAAAGTTTAACTTACGTCAAATGTTTTTAAAGTACCACTATGAAGAGGATCCCATTTTTTGAATTGAAAAAATTTCTTAAGCAGTTTTAAAAACTTGGTCGGAGGTTGAAATTTTTATATGTAAAGTTTTTTACAATTTTTACATATAAAAATTTCAAAAAAAAAGAAATAAAATCATTCTACCAGGAAGCAAAAAAAAATGGAAAGAGGATATCAAAAAAACAACCCATATATGAGAGATGATAAAGGGATGTTGCTAAATGAGCCGGAAAAAATAATGGGAAACTGGCAAAACTATTTCACAGAACTGCTAAAGAAAAGCGAAGTACAAAATGAAACAAACCATAAAATTGAAGATGATCAGATAGAAATAGAAACACCCACAGAACAAGAAATAAAGAACGAAATAAGGAGCTTGAAAAATAACAAAAGCCCAGGAATAACAGAAATATCGGCGGAAATGATAAAATCAGGAGGGAAAAGACTAGAGAAAGAGATATATGACCTGATAAAAAGAATATGGGAAGTAGAAAAAATGCCAGAAGAGTGGACCATAGCAAGGATATGCTCTATACATAAAAAAGGTGATAGAATGCTATGCGAAAACTACAGAGGCATCGCACTATTAGAAATAGTTTACAAAATCTTGGCACAAAGTATAAGAAAAAGGCTAAGTCAATATTCGGAAAAAATACTGGGAGAATACCAGGCAGGTTTTAGAAACAACAGATCAACGACTGACCAAATATTTGCCTTAAAAGAAATACAGACTACCTGTTACGAACATAAAACAGTACTATATGCTTTGTTCATAGACTTTAAGCAGGCTTACGACACAGTAAACAGACAGCAGATGTACGAACTGATGAAAGAATTGGGGATACCAAGTAAAATTGTCAGGATGGTAAAGATGACGATGGAAAACACAACAAACGAAATAGCTTGGAAATGGTATACATCCAAAAAGTTTGAAACCAAGGAAGGATTACGACAAGGAGACCCACTATCAACAACGGCATTCAATCTAACATTGGAAGGAATAATCAGGAAGAGCAGAATAAACATGCAAGAAACGATATTTAAAAACGGCCACCAATGCATAGCATTTGCAGATGATCTGACGCTATTAGCAACAAGCAAAAAAGAACTACAAAAGTTAATGAAAAACATAATAACAGAAGCCAAAAAATTCGGACTTAAAATAAATGAAGAGAAGACAAAGTATATGATAATGGGAGAGATCCAAAAAGAAAAAGAGAATAACATCATAGTACAAATAGATGGAGAAAAAACATACTCGTTCAAAAGAGCCAAATAAATTATTTACCTGGGAGCCAAAATAGATGAAAATGGCCATGAAGAAGGGGAGATAAAGGCAAGAATAGCCAAAGGAAATAAAAAATATGGAGCATTACGCACATTATTGAAATCCAAATACGTATCAAGAAAAACAAAAATAAGATAATTGATGGATTCGACCGTTACTTGATGGAAGTACATTTTATCTAATAATATTTTATCTAATAATATGGGCAATTTTCAATTGCCCAACAACTGCAGACTAATTTCATTTGACGTAAAAAATCTTTTTTCGAGTGTTCCTCCTACAGAAACTTTTGTTTTAGTTAAGAATCTTTTAGACCATAATAGTACGAATCCGATCATTGCATCTGAAATTTTACACCTTCTTGAAATTTGCGTAAATCAAGACTATTTTGAATTCAATAATCAAATATACACAAACAACAGTGCAGGACTTATTATGGGTAATCCTCTAAGCCCATTGCTATCAGATATATTTATGAACCAACTTGAAACAACAATTTCTAAACATCCCGTATTTAAACAGTTCTTATATTGGTGGAGATACGTGGATGATATACTAGTATGCTTTACAGGAACTAACAGACAACTTGACCAATTTCTATCATATATTAATTCACTTCATAATAATATTGAGTTTACAATAGAAACAGAACAGAATAACTCCATAAACTTTCTAGATGTAACGATTTCCAGACTACACAACAAACATGAGTTCTCCGTATATCATAAACCTACCCATACTGACACAACTATACACAATTCATCATCCTATCCTACACAACACAAATTAGCAGCCTACCATAGCATGATACATAGACTGACAGAAATTCCCATGACAAAAAATAACTTCGAGATAGAACTAAACATCATTAAACAAATAGCAGTAAACAACGGCTATAACGAACAAACAGTTAACAAAATTTTAAACCAAAAACTCCGTAAGAAAGCCCTGAAATTAGTGTATCCACCACCACAAAAGAACCCAGTACCTTCTGCTCTCTCACATATACTGGCAAGATAACAACAAAAATAGCCAGATACATAAAAAAGAAAGGAATAACACCAGCTTTCAGAACTAACAACAACTTAAGCAAATATATTAAGAACAATAAAAGCCGAAAGAGAAAGCAACTACAGAGTGGTGTGTACAAACTAACGTGTGGTGACTGTCCGAAAACGTACATCGGTCAAACTGGCAGAACTTTTGACAAACGGATAGCAGAACACAAAAGGGCATTCAACAATAGAAAAACAGACACTTCTACATACGCACTTCACCTTCTAGATCATAATCATTCTTTCAATGAAGAGTTTCAAATTCTGCATATTCAAAATAAAGGCCTTAAGCTATCTTTTTTAGAATCTATGGAAATTAATAAACTGAAAAATACAGGTATAATTCTGAATGACCAACTCGAGACAAACAGCTCCCCACTCCTCAACCTCTTCAGTTGAAGACTTAAAAAGGCAAACACATTGTAAACTATATCACTTGAGAAAGGCACTCTGCCGAAACAGCTGTAGTCACTTAGTTATAATAAATTCTGTGGAAGTATAGAAAACAAACGTTTTCAGTGTTTTATTATTAGACAAAAATAAGAATTTATAAGACTGTTATCAGACCTACAGTAACATACGCATGCGAAACATGGGTGCTCAAAAAGTCAGAAACAGACCTTTTAGAAAGATGGGAGAGAAAAATGCAAAGAGCAATATATGGAGGTGTGAAAATAGAAGGTCAGTGGAGAAGAAGAACCAATAAAGAATTGGAAGAACTATATTAAGAGCCAACGATCACGACGACGATCAAAGCACAGATAATACGATACTTGGGGCACATCGAGAGAATGGGAAGTAAACGAATGCCAAAAATGGTACTTTCACGAAGACCAATACAAAAGAGGAGGAAAGGCAGGCCAAGGAAAAGATGGAAGGAGAGTGTGTATGAAGACTTGAAGAAAAGTAACATTGAGAGATGGAAAGAACTAGCATTGGACAGAAGGAGATGGAGAAAGGTGGTGAAGGAGTGTATAAAAAAAGGTGGTGAAGGAGTGTATAAAAAGACTGAAGTGTAATTAAATAAAATTTATAAGTTTTATAAGTTATGTAAGTTATATTAAGTTATTTATTATATTATTTATGTAATCAGAAATGTAAACATTTTAGCCCTAGGCCTACAAGGCCTGTTGCGCTTAATAAATAATATGAAGAGGATCCCATTTTTTGAATTGAAAAAAATTCTTAAGCAGTTTTAAAAACTTGGTCGGAGGTTGAAATTTTTATATGTAAGGTTTTTTACAATTTTTACATATAAAAATTTCAATCTCGCGTTAATCATTGTCTAAACTCAGCTAGATCAATTGAACACGAGATCAACTATAATTTTATTGTCTTTAATTGAATCTTAATATACCTTAGTATTTTCCATATAAGTATCAAATTCAAATATAACTATTAATGTATTTGGGTTTCTGCCTGTACAAAAGTAATAAATACTAGGAGAGTGAATATAGAAGGAAAACATGTATTGTTACGGAAAAATTTAAACAAGCTTATATATGTTTCTAATTTTTTTTGTTAATTTATATACTGTTATTAGAGAGCGGAATATATGCAACACAACATTACCAAAATATGCGCATATATATGCATTACTTTTACTACAAATATGCAGGTATTTTTTCTAAATTTGTCTAAATATGCAAATGCATATTAAAAATACTCAAAAATAAAACAATATATTAAATATAAACATTTAGGTTTAAAAAATTCAACCTAAATTTATGTTTAATACATATTTATTTTTCAAATAAAAACAAATGAAATGACACATAAAAACTGATATTATAATTAAATTAAGAATCTAAATTATAGTATGAATTTATAATCAAATATTTTTTAAAATTTTCAACTAGCAACTTTTGCCTTCTATCACTAAAAACGTGTTTGGACACAGAAAAAGTTCGTTCTACATCTACTGATGTTATAGGACAATATTTTAATTTAGGCAGTAAACTAATTTGCCAAGTCGTAAGATCTTCAGAAAAGTTGCCTTCAAAAATACGTACAACTTTCCTCAAACAATCGAAGCCCTCATTTTTTTCTAAAACATTTTTTAATTTATTTCTAATTGTAATCCCTGTATTTCCGGGAATTTTTTGACAATGAGAAGAAAAAGTGTTAACAAGATTAACCGAATCACTTAATTGTAAATTCCTTTGTTCTAATGACTTTATTAGATCTGGTAAAAAACTAAAATTAACTTTTATGAACATAAGTTCTTTAGCAATTTGTACGTTACTTAAAAGTTCTTATATAATATAAATATAGGAATAAATATAAGAAGAAATATAAGAATAAAAACACTCTTTCCAGAAAAATTTCTTTTGTGGGACATGATGCTTTTGTTTGTCAGTTCCTCATTTAAAAAATGAAATGTGAAAATGAATGTAACTTACGATTTTTGAACAGGCCTTGCAAAATACTTTGTCTCCACTTAGCTTTAACTCGGGAAAACACTTTATCCAAGCACTTTTTTGAATGGTAGACATATTTAAATTTAATATATACCAATCACTTCAAAAACACTAAATACGATACAACGTTTACTTTAAACAAATGTTGGCCGGAAACTGACAAAATAAATATTAGACCTTTAAAAGCAGGTAGGTACCTACGACTTGCTACGCTAATAAAATAATATTTTTCTGGGAACACCCATAATTGTTAAATTCAGGTAGTAATGGGAAAGTCCAGATAGATAATAATGAGCGATAGATAGATAAATAACGAGCTCGTTCATATCGAAGTTATAAAATTCCAACTAAGAGAGGAAAATTTTAAACTTTTATATAATTTATTTTTAAAATATGCAAAATAAATCGTGTTTAGCTTAAATATGCAATGTTGTGTTTGTTGTCTGAAAATATGCAATATATGCATCTATATGCACTTTGCATATATTCCGCTCTCTAACTGTTATGCTCTGTATTTCTCTCTTTTATGAGATTGATGAGCAAATTCTAAATTTAATTAATTACTCATATATGTTAATTACTGCTTATGTAAAACAAAACCAAATTTAAATTAAATTTTCTAATAAACTTTATTCTCAGGGCTATTTTATTTTTGATGCATTACCTTTGGTTTGTGGCTTCTGGTATCTCTAGTTGCTTACTCTATCCAGGATAAAACATGGAAATTAAACACACTCAATGTCATATAAATGTTAAAAAATATCATTTATTTTTCCAATATACCATAAACATAGGATTTAAAAAATATGCTAAAATCTAAATTTGTAGCAACTATTTCTCATCTACTAAATTAAGCTTTAATTCTGATATCTCCTCTGTTTTAACAAAAGAAAATTATTTAAATAATTCGTTATTTATTCTTACAAAATTTAATAAAATTTACTTTTCTCTTTTTGAATTGATTACTTATTTCTTCTTTAAAATTTGGACTGACTAATTATGTTATAGAACTGTTCAGTACAGAAATTAAGCAAATATGGTGTGGATATAAACAAACTCTCTTCGTTTCACAAATGATTTGACTAACCTTTTTGTTTCTTCTCTACTTCTTTTCCCAGATTGCGTCGTTCTCGATTCTCCCACACGTACTCTTAGGATGGTGCGAAAGGTCCCTCTCGTCCAAACTGCTTCACAAACAAACAAACAGGACTCGCTCGAATTCTCGACTCAGTTTTCTCTCAGTTCGATATCTTGTGCAAATAGATACCAATCGGCCACTCGTTCTAGACAGAAACAGGAATCTTCCTCGGACACAGGAAAATTAACTTCTCAAACCGGTCAACGATTTCGTTTCAACTTGATTCTGCTCGCAAAGGCCAATTTCACCACTTTACACTGAATTCTCACTTTTCAAAAACTGGACTGCTGTTTCCAGATATTTTTTACACAGTGCCTATTTTTTCTCTCGTCAAAATCAAACTCAACACTCTCATCCCTTCCATCCATCATTTTTCACTAATCACAAAACATCCTTTCTACCCTCTACCCATATTATCATTTCTCAAGAACCAATTTAATTTGTATATAAACTTTCTATTTTGTTAAATTCTCGGAGACATCAAATTACTTTCGTTGTTTCAAACTGCTAAACAAAAAACCTTACATTCTAAACTGAATAAATTTGTTTACCGCTTAGCCTTCATCGATTTTTTTATAAAATGTCTTATTGTCCATTGCAAAGCGAAATAAACGGTATTGCATAATCTGCCCGCACCATTGTTTAAGTCCGTTCAAAAACCCATTAAGAAAAACCACCTTTTTAATGATTTCACTTTTCCGCGAAAACAATGATTGCCAACTAAATTATCCTATTACCATTTTTGGTCATATACAGGGCGATGAAAATCTATAATTTCGTGGTCTCTGATATAAATTTATTTTCTAAATTTTTCCCATAAAAAAATATACAACAATACATGTTAAAGTAGAAAGTTCGACTCACAGATTTTGTCGCTAATTGTTTATTAATTGTTTAAACAATAACCATTGTTTTGTATAAATAATTTTAAAAATATCGTTGAATTCATCATTTTACTTTGATCAAATATGTTTCTATTTTGTTTTTGATAATTCTGAATCCGAATATGGCATTACAATTTGAAAATTCTTATACAGAAGCTCTTATACAGTATGTCTGCGTAGCTAGGAACCATACGGGAAACTTTTTTATTAGGTATCAATTTTACGAAAAAAAGTTATTCTTCATAAAATCATAAAATGCTCTGAATAGTCCAAAATCTAGAACTCAACTATCAGATATCAAATTTTATTAATTTTATACGACGTATGTCAAAAATATGAATTTCGTTAAAGAGTAAAGTACCTTTACATTCCAGAATATCATAGATTGTTATTATGAAAAGTTGTTTGGAATTAAAAACTATGTCTTAATATATCTACAATTACATTCTTTTAATTAAAAAAAAAATCAATTTTTTCTCAAATTACGTATACTTATAGTCCATTCTTTCACGGTTTTTGCTCTAAATTTTAAAGAACCGCTTGGATTGACATGAAATTTGGCAAACATATAGCTTATATATCAAAGAAAAAAAGTGATATTGTGCCGATGTGTGCTTTTGCCCTGGGGGTGACTTTCACCCCCTCTTGGGGGTGAAAAAATATATGTCCAAAATAAGTCCGGAAATGGATAAACTGACTAATTTTAAGTAACTTTTGTTCTATAGAGCTTTTTCGCCAAGTCAACACTTTTCGAGTTATTTGCAAGTGAATATGTTCATTTTTCAACAAAATAACCACATTTTTAGACGGTTTTTCGCAAATAACTCAAAAATTAAGTATTGTGTCGAAAAAAACGTTCTTAGCAAAAATATAGCCCATAAAAAAGTAAAAAAATGGTGTACGCGTTAGATCTCTGGATCTCGTAGAACCAGAGTTATAGTCAATGAAAAATAGATTCATATTCACCAAATTTCAAATAGAATATTTCGACGTGAAATATCCAAAAAATTATGAACTTTTTGGGGAAAATATATTACATCTTTTTTGTTGTGTAAGTGTTTAAAAAATGCTTTATTTCTGTTTTAACAAAAAGTTTCTAGCATTAAATTTAAGCAAGTTACGCTCAAAATAAAGTTGGTCCCTTTGGTTTTTGCAAAAAAAAAATCGGGAAGACCACCCCCTTATGGTATTATAATATCACCCTGTACAAAAGATATTTAAAACTCATTCAAAGTCATTAATCCATGTAGTATCTGTTCTTGGATTCAATAACCGCAAGTAACATTGAATTGTCATGTTTTGTTATTATTTAAATGTGTATATAAACATTAACTCGGTCGAGAAAGATTATTATGATTATCGATGTAGTTGGAAGGTATTCACGTATAGGATAGGTCAAGTTAATATTGTAAACAACTTATGTAGTGAATCATCGGCTTCGAATTAAATATAATGTTATCGGAAAACCTGAGTTTTAATTAATTGGGACCAGAAGGCATAACATCACACTATTTAATACACCCTAATTAGCAACTTAAATTAAATTAATCTTTACCGCTCCACAAATTATTTTACTTATGTTGTGTTTATATGATCTGTAAGTTTCATCGATTCAAAGTGCTTGGTTTCAAAGTAAAATTTTTAAAAATTTAAATTTTGAAAAATATCTTTTTTTTTCAAAATAACATACAAATTGTTAGAGATACCAAAAATCTCAAAAAACAAAAAAGTCAGGTTTGCTTTTCTGAATATCATGTATTTTTTTGTTTTTCTGTTAGACAAAAATTGATTAAGATTTGGTGTTTCTAAATTTGCATACATTCGTGATCAGTGACTCGTTCAACCCCTTTTAGCTACAGCCCTTTCAATAATAAGGACCTTGAACCGATGAAACTTACAGATCATATAAACAATATATACATGAGTCAAGAAACTTGTGAAGTCGTAACGATTAAGTTTATTTAAGATACTAATTAGGGAGTGATTTTCTCGATTTTTTTACCAAAACCAAAAGGAACTAATTTTATTTTGAGCGTAACTTGTTTAATTTTGATGCTTAAAATTTTTTTTATAAAAAAAATGAAGCTTTTTTTAAACACTTTAAATAAGTTGTGATGAGTTTTCCCCGAAATGTGCTTCATTTTTGGTTATTTCACGTTAAAGTATTCCATTTGGAATTTGACGAATATGAACCTATTTTTCATTAGCTATAACTCTGCTTCTAATGGGTGTAGAGACGTGATATATACACCATTTTTTTTTAAATTTCTTACAAGCTATATTTTTGCTGAGAATGTTTTTTCGACAAAATACTTACTATTTGAGTTATTTGCGAAATACCGTCTAAAAGCGTGGTTATTTTGTTGAAAAAATGAACATATTCACTTCCAAATAACTCGAAAAGTATTGACTTAGTGAAAAAACTCTATAGAACAAAAGTTACTTAAAATTAGCCAGTTTATCCATTTCCTGACTTTATTTGGACGAATATTTTTTCACCCCCAAGAGGGGGGTGAAAACCACCCCCAGGGCAAAAGCACATATCGGCACAATATCACTTTTTTTCTTTGACTTGTTAGCTGTGTGTATGCCAAATTTCATGTCAATCCAAGCGGTTATTTAAAATTTAGAGGTTTTGCAATATTTTACCGTTAAAGAATGGACTATTACCAATTATCATTTTATTACAATTATGATAACTATTTTATGATCAATTTTGCGAAAAAAAAGATATTGTTCATAAAATGCTCTACTTGGTCTAAAATCTAAGATACAACCATCAGATATCAAACTTTTTCAATTTTATACGAGGTATGTAAAAAATATTAATTTCGCTTAACAGTTAAGTGCCTTTATAGTTCACAATATTTCAATTAGAAGGATATAATTGAAGATTGAAACATACTTTTTAATTCCAAACAACTTTTCCTCATAACAATTTTCGATATTGTAAAATATAAAGGTACTTTACGCTTGAGTGAAATTCCTATTTTTTGACATACCTCGTATAAAATTAATAAAACATGATATCTGATGGTTGCATCTTAGATTCTATATGATGCAGAGTATTTTATAAAGAATAACTTTTTTAGTTAAACTGATAATAAAAAAGTTATCAATAGGTTCCAAGTTACGCAGACATATTTTATAAGAGCTCAAAAAAAATTTTTATTATTTATTGTTGAAGCTTATTATTATATGTATTTTTAGATAAGTTTTACAGAAAAAAGTTTTGATCACTTTGTATAAACATTTTTTTAGCGGGGAATTTTCTGTTTTTGTATTACATTTTTTATCTTTCTTAATTTTCTCAAAAAGAAATTATTTGTTTCATTTCTAAAGTAAAATAATTAAATGAATTTTAAAGGTTACATCCTAAGCTTTAAAAAAATACCTATAAAATTTTAATAAATCTGTTCAAACTTGAGTAATACCGTCTTAAAATGGTAGTAATAATTCTGTAAAACTACGAAGTTTTCAAAAATTACATTTTTTGAGACGTGCGTCGTATCATTTGAATTAATGATCTTTTTTTTTAACAAAACATAGTTTGGTAAGATGTTTGAAAGGTAAGTTTAGTGCAGTCACTGAAGGTTTTCACCTCCCATTTCGTTGAACCTTCATCGATTTTCATGAAAATTGCTGAGTAATTAGAGCATACCACAAGGAACGAAGGTGACATGATATCAACTTGCGCTTTTACCCTGGGGCGGATGCCACCCCTTCTCGGGGTGAAAATTATTTTATTAAAAATTATACCATTTTCGATAGAGGGATAAATTCTTAGCAAAATTTGTTATATAAAGTTATTAACATAAATCAATACTTTTTGAGTTATTAAAGATTAAAATTTTTAGTTTTTCGTAAAGAAATGCATGTTTTAAAGCTGTTTTTCACGTATAACTCAAAAACTATAAGCTTTTACAAAAAAGTTATAATTGTCAAAATTGAAGACAATAAAAAATTTAATACACTCCTTACTTAAAAAGCTAAACTAATGTTGATTCAAAGTAAGTTATGGGTAATTGAATGTATATTTTTTTTCGATGAGTACTAAAATCTAAGATTTCAAGCTTAAATAACGGGAAAACGAGGCATTTTATAAAATATGCCTTCTAAACACTTGTCAAAGTATTTCGAAATACCTATCAAATGAGCCCCAGAAGAAGTTAATAGCATCAAAATTAAGCAAGTTAGGATGAAAATAAAAGAACCCTTTCGAATTTTTTAGGAAAAAGTGAAAAATGAAACATAGGTACTTATGCCATCTCCACAGAAATTAAAATTTATAGTAATCCTTACAAAAATTTCTTTATATTAGCATAAGTAATTATTTCAACAACATTGACAGGTTTAGAATGCATATTAAAAAAAAGATATAATTTAAAAAAATCAGAATTTTTAAAATTATCGTAATTTTCACATTCTTTGGATAATAACTCCAAAAATACTCAATGTACGTAAAAAATGATATATAACCAAATTTTAGTTTTTTCAGTATAAAATATTTTACCTTTTTTACTATTTCTGTAGGGTAAAAACTAACCGAGATGTACAGGGTGTAACAAAAATACAGGTCATAAATTTAACCCCATATTCTGGAACCAAAAATAGTTCGATTGAACCTAACTTACCTTAGTACAAATGTGCACATAA
This sequence comes from Diabrotica virgifera virgifera, assembly GCF_917563875.1. NCBI lineage: Eukaryota > Metazoa > Arthropoda > Insecta > Coleoptera > Chrysomelidae > Diabrotica > Diabrotica virgifera. The sequence continues at coordinate 68,940,574 of NC_065445.1, read as the reverse complement.
AAAAAGTTACAGCCCTTTGAAGTTACAAAATGAAAATAGATTTTATCCAATATATCGAAAACTATTAGAGATTTTTTCTTGAAAATGGACATGTGGCAATCTTATGCCAGTAGTATCTTATAGAAAAAATTATAGTGAAATTTGGACACCCCATAAAATTTTTATGGGGGTTTTGTTCCTTTAAACCTCCCCAAACTTTTGTGTACGTTCCAATTTAATTATTATTGTAGTACCATTACTTAAACCCAATGTTTCAAAAGCTTTTTTCCATCTTAGTACTTTTTCGAAAAATCAGTTTTTATCGAGATATTTTGAATATTTGTCAAATCCACCACATATTATATATATATATATATATATATATATATATATATATATATATATATATATATATATATATATATATATATATGGTTAAATACGATTATGGAGACTTTGTAATAATATGGAAATTTATTTATGATTTACATTTTTAGGTATATTTTGAACCAGGGTTGTCCAACTGGCGGCCCGCGGGCCGCATTCGGCCCGCGAGGCTATTTGTTGTGGCCCACGTAAGATTTTCGAAAAGCATATATTTTCTTTAAATGCTGCCACTGTGAAAAAAGATTTTTTAATTTATATTTTATGGTTTAGCAGTGTTTTTACATCACAAGTACTGTACCGCGTGCCGCTTCGCGGACGTGTAACGAACACAATCGTCCTCCACCACTATGAGAACTGCACTGATTACTGCGCATCACAGTTCACGCAGGCCACACCTCCCACTGCTTACCATCCGTCGCCAGCCGCCATCGTGCCAGTGTGCTACTGACACGTAGGCTAGTCGGCTAATCTATTACGTTACTAGTGAACAGTGAACTTGATTAATTCTTTGTCTTGATTCCTCTTATACAATAATGAGTGTAAAACGGAAAATTGATAGTGAGAACAGAATTTACAAAGAAAGTTGGGAGAGTGATTACTTGATTGCTAACAATAATGGAAAGTTGCAGTGCTTAGTGTGCATGAATGTCGTTTCAGTGCCTAAAGAATATAATGTGAGAAGACATTACACAACAGTGCATGAAAATAAGTATGCTACGTACACAAATGAAAGTCGGCGTGCCCTAGTTGCAGATTTGAAGAAAAAGCTTAAACAGCAAACTGGTATGTTCAGTAAAATATTACACTCTCAAACGCATTCTTTGCATGCATCTTATGCCGTGTCGCTTGAGCTGGCAAAGCCAAAAAACCTTTCACTGATGGCAATTTGATAAAAAAATGTGCTGTTGAAATGGCCAAAGCTTTCGGTGATTCTAAAATGGCGGAGAAATTTGAATCAGTGCCACTTTCACATCAAACCATACAAATAAGGATTGTTGCTATGGGTGAGCAAGTAGAAAAATCTATGCTTAGCCTGGTTAAGAAAAGTTCATATTTCTCACTTTGTTTGGATGAAAGCACTGATCAAACCGATGTTAGTCAGCTGTTAATATTTGTGCGCACTACTTTTGATGATTTTACCAGTAAAGAGGAGTTATTTGATATTTGTCCTCTTTATGGAACAGCAAAAGGAAAAGACATCTATGAGGCTCTGAAGAAAACAGTTGACATAATTGGAGGCTTTGATAAATGTTCAGCCATAGCAACACACGGGGCCCCATCAATGACAGGTAAAAAAATTGGATTAGTGGGTCTGCTTCGAGAGAATGGTGTCACTTGCCCAATAATTCATTGTATTATACATCAGGGAGCTTTATGTGGAAAATCAGTCAAGGAAGATCAAGTTTTCCAAACCGTGATTAAGATTATAAATATGATTAGAGGTGGAAATCGATCTCTTTTACACAGGCAACTTAAGCAATTTTTAGTGGAAACAGAGGCTGAGTATGGAGACTTGCTAATGTACAACCATGTAAGGTGGCTGAGTGCAGGAAAGTGCATGGAACGATTTTTTGCCATAAGAAAGGAAATCCCTGCATTCCTCAACAAATACGTTTCATCTGACACAACTGAACTGGAAGAGAAGTTTAAGGATCCAGAATTCTTAAGACAGTTAGCTTTTATAACAGATCTGACTAATCATCTTAATATGTTAAACTTGAGTCTTCAAGGAAGAAACCAGACGGTTTCAGATTTGATCGGAATGATAAACGGATTCCGGAATAAGCTGAACGTGTTTAAACGTGCTTTGGAAAAGAACAACCTGACACACTTCCCTAGCTGTCTGCAAATAGCAGAAGAATTCAACGGTGAGGAAAATATTGAGTTTTCATCCTGCATTTCACAAAATGAACAAGTTATTGATGAATTCAATACAAGATTTGAAGAAATTGAAAGTCTAAAAAGCAGTGTACTACTTTATAATAACCCTCTTGGAGCAACCATTGATGATCAACCACCCAACTTACAGCTTGAGTTATGTGATCTTCAAGCAGACATGTTCCTAATCACCAGACAAGAAAAGGGACCTGAATTATTCAAATTACTGTCAAAGGAGAAATTCCCAAACCTGCGAGATTTTGGACTGAAAATTATGTCAATGTTCGGAAGCACATATACATGTGAAAGTGCCTTTTCCTCCATGAAAAACAAAAACAGAAGCAACCTTACCGATTCTTCCTTACGTCATCTTATGAGACTGTCTACAACTGAACTGGAGGTGGACATTTCTTCATTGGTGGATGAAGCCGATCGACCACAGTCCTCACACTAATTGGATACATCTTTTTCGTTGCTTTTGCAATGTTTGTCTTGATTATTGAAAAGTGTTATCAATAAATTTTCCGTTTATAAAAAAATGTAGTTGTTGAACAATAAAAGAAATAATACTCTTTTTTGTTTTAATTATTTTTATACCTCACTTTATTTTTTTATTACTTGTAACAAAATTATTATATGGCCCGCGACAACATCAAAGGTTTTAGTTTTGGCCCTTGAGGCATTGCAAGTTGGACACCCCTGTTTTGAACCATATTAAAAAAGAAGCGACATCTCGATAAAGTATGCCTTATCGAAAAAATACAAAGAGGTAAAAAACTTTTAAAAATACTGTTTCTAACTGATGGTACCGCAGTAATAGTTTACTTGGAACGTACACAAACATTTGGGGGGTTTAAAGGAACAAAACCCCCATAAAATTTTTATGTAAACATATTAAAAAAGAAGCCCCAACTTGATAAAAACTGACTTATCGAAAAAATAATAAGAGGCAAAAAAGTTTTAAAAATATCGAATTTAACTAATGGTACTACAATAATAATTTAATGGGAACGTACATAAAAGTTTGGGGGGTATAAGGGAACAAAACACCCATAAAATTTTTATGGGGTGCACAAATTTCACTATAATTTCTTTTTAAATTTTTTATGTCATAAGAATGCCGCATGTCTCTTTTCATTAAAAAATATCTAATAGTTTTCGATATATCGGAAAAAATTGATTTTCATTATGTAACTTCAAAGGGCTAGAATAGAATAGAAATATGCTTTATTGTCATGAAAAATTGTACAATTTTATCGACAAAGCTTATAAAAAGTCAAGACAACAAAACAATAACAATCCAATTTACTAAAATTACATAAATCGTCAATATATTTACAATAATAACAATAATAATGAAGTTAAACAGAAGTAGTCAATTGCAAAAGTTAAGTAAATTGCAAATGCATAGTCTACCTAGTAATTAATAAGTTTAAAAGTTAAGCTGCTGCATATGACACCCAAATATAGACAAAAAAAATGATAATAAAAATACTACTTGTGCAAAGGGTACTGTAATTTCTTAGTTATTGATTAAGAAAATCTTCTACTGAATAATATGGTCTTTCAGATAGGTAGGCTTTTGTCAGTTTACCGAATTTGGGGAAAGATGCTGCAGATTTAAGTTGTAGAGGGAGATGGTTGTAAAGTTTTTTTGCGGAATATAATATAGATTTCTTTACTAACTCAGAGGACGGAGTCGGCATATAGACGTCAAACGTAGAATTTCTCGTGAAGTAGTCATGATTAGGTCTTGGTGGAAAGACATGTAGATGTTTACGAATTAAGCAAACAGTTTCTAAAATATACAAAGATGGAAGGGTTAAAATTCTGTGATCTTTGAAGTAACTTCTTCAATGTGTTGTTCTTCTGAGGCCAAACAGATGTCTAATTGCTCTTTTTTGTAATTTGAAAATAACATCGAATTGGGCAGCTGTACCAGAACCCCAAAAAGGAAGACCATAACGAAGATGTGACTCGAACAAAGAAAAATATGTTATTTTGGAAGATGCTAAATTGAGTTCATTCGAAACAGATCTTATAGCATAGCAAGCTGAGGATAGTTTCTTCCTTAACAAATCGATATGGTGGGACCATTTAAGGTTGCTGTCTAAAAAAATACCAAGAAATTTCACAGAATCAACGGTACTGATCTGGCTGTTATTAAGAGGTAAGGGTTGAAGGACTCCTTTATAAGACAATGCTACTGTTTTATCTACGTTAAACGAGAGTAAATTAGAGTCAGACCAGGCTTTTATTGTAAGTAGATCAGAAGTTATAGTAGCATGAAGAGTTGCAATATTTGAGTTGCTCCAAGTGATACTGGTATCATCAGCAAAAAGAAAGATTTTTCCATCGATTTTTAAACTAGTGATGTCATTAATAAAGATAAGGAAAAGTAGAGGACCCAATACTGAACCTTGAGGTACCCCACATACAATGTTTTTGAGACTAGAGTCTGTATCATTTGCTCTAACCAGTTGTTTCCTATCATCCAAGTAAGATTGGAACCAATCTAAAGAAATACCTCGAATTCCGTAGAAATTTAGTTTTCTTATCAAAATGTTATGATTTACACAATCAAAAGCTTTGGCGTAGTCACAAAAAACGGTGGCAGTGTGAAGATTATTGTTCAGTGCTTGATAAACCTCATGTAGTACAGAAAAGATGGCATCAGTGGTGCATTTATTATTTAAAAAGCCGAACTGATTTTGTGATAAAATGTTGTTTTCAACTAGAAAGGACATAAGTCGGGCTTTTATGAGTCTCTCAATAATTTTGGAGAGTACCGGTAGTAGTGCAATAGGTCTATAATTGCAGGTATTAGATATTTCACCACCCTTATGAAGAGGAATAATGATGGCTGTCTTCAGGCACTCTGGAAATTTACCTTTCTCAAAGGAATCATTAATTAGTGAGATGAGGACTTCTAACACATTTTCTGGGAGATTAGAAAAAATTTTTATCGATAGACCATCAGTACTACAGGAGGATTTGCTTTTAATACTATTGATTGTTTGGATCAGTTCAGATTTATCGACTGGTTTTATAAAGAATGAATTCGAGACCTTTCTTGAATTAGGGAGATAAGCAATGGGATCTTGTTGTGGCAAAATAGTTGATGTAATATTTTTACTCACATTAACAAAGTACATATTCATTTAGATTTTCAGGGTCTGGAAGGGAAATTGTTTTAGCAGTGTGGGTTTTATTTCGAAGATCGTTTATTATGGACCAAGTTTCTTTTGCAACACTTTTTGAGCTTCCCAAACGGTTATGGTAGTAGTCTTTTTTAGCTGATTTTATAAGTTTAAGATAGGTTGCCCTGTACTTGGTGATATATTCAGTGATAGAAACGATGGTAGTAAATTTCCTGATATAGAGAAGAGAACGCATATTCTTGGAAGATATTCGGATACCTTTAGTAGTCCAGGGTTTGCGATGTTTTGGTTTAATTGCAATTAAAGGAAATGCTTTATTGAAGATACGGACAAGCTTATCCAAAAAAGCACTGAAATTATTATCCACGTCCATAGCAGGAAAGCGCCACTCAGAGGTTAAGCATAAATTTTGGAAATTACGAAAGTTCCGGGTGGAAAAAATCCTGCCTAAACGTCGGGTTTTCGAGGAGGGTTTGCTCAAGATATTAAACTTCGTATAAACTGCTTCATGATCAGATAGTCCAGCATTAATAATTGTAGAGTGGACATCAAGGGGTGAAAAATCTGAGAGAGTATAATCAATTATGGTAGATGAAGTTTTTGTAATCCTTGTAGGAGAATCAACGTGCATTGTTAGACCATACGATTCAAATATGTTGACCAAGGATATTTGTGTAGCACTAGCAGCAGCATAATCAATGTTAAAGTCCCCGCATAAAATTTTTCTACTTTTATGGGGCAGGTCATCTAACAAATTTAGCAGGTTCTGAAAAAATAGTTCCACGGAAGAGTTAGGTGATCTATAAATGCAAATAATATAAAGATTAAGATTCTTATTGTAAATTAACGAAAACTCAAAGACGGCTTCACTTAGCAGAAAGTCATATTTTGTTACCGAAGAAAAATCATTGCTCGTAGATAGAATTAGGGTGCCTCCGTAAGCTGAGCTTGGACGATCATACCTAGCAATTGTGGTGTATTTTTCTACAAAAAAAGGCTCGTTGACTTCAAGCCAGTGCTCTGTAACCGCAACTACCGGGGGAAATCCTAATTCCTCTAGGAACAAAAATAATTCATCAGTTTTGTACCTTATAGAACGAATATTAATCAGAACCATGCTAAAGTTGTTATCACTAAAACAATTTGAGGATTCTAGTCCCTCAGAACACGTCGTGATGTTTAAAAATTTCGTTTTGGAGAGGCAGCGGAATAGTAATTTCGGTGATATTCCCTTGATTTCTGCAGGTGAATAATTCTTTCAGAAGTGAGAAAGGATCTGTAAGCATCAAGATCAGCTTCCACCTCATCTGGACCAATCCCATAGGCATTGTTAAATTCCAGCAGAATTCGTCGTAGATCTTCAGTCTTAGTGGGAAGTCCCTCGGAAGCCAAAAAGAGTTTAACGCTTGTATTGGTAAATCCATCGTAAAACACTGAAGCTGGTTGGTCGTGTAGATAAGCAAGATGAAGTTTAATGGCTTTTAAGATATCCGGTTCCCTTAATCTGGCTAGAAGATATCGACTATTCGAGTTATTGGTTAATCTAACTCTTGGTGGGGTCAAAGGATCCAGATTTATCGAAGGTTCTAAAGTATCCTTCTTAATGAAATTTACAGGCGAATGGAACGGATTCTTAGATTTACAAACTTCGATGGCCTGCTTGTCTGTACGTATGTTTGTGTTTTCTACTTCATCTTTGTTCTTGCGAGAATTGGTAATTGGATTTTCCAAGGTGACAGGACTTCTGAGATTCTTCGGATTCTTATGTGACTCAGATGAAAGCGTTGGTTCAGAATTGGATGATTCTATAGACCATTTGATGTTAACACCAGGTGGCCAATAGCTGTTCTAGATTTTATACCTATTTTGAACGAAGAGCCAGTTGCTGTGTCGGCATCTTTAAGGAGTGTGTAACATCTAATGTATTCCTTAACTTTTTTTGTGTGCATATTTGTACTAAGGTAAGTTAGGTTCAATCGAACTATTTTTGGTCCCAGAATATGTGATTTAATTTATGACCTGTATTTTTGTTACACCCTGTATACCTTTAAAGCTTAAATTTTGCTGCGAGAACAATGTAACCGGGGCCATTTAACCTTTTATTTTTAAAAAAGTAAGGGGTTTAAAAAATTAAGTAAAACGAGGTTTAATAAGCCCTTTTAGTTTTAGGTGAACCTGATATCGTGAAAATTAATGGGGTTATTAAAAAAAAACAATAACATTTTTTGGAAAAATTTGTAAAAGATAAATTTTGAAAAATTTTTGAAGCATAAATTTTAATTAATTAATTAAATTAATTTTAATTTTAATTAATGCTATCGACTCTTTCGAGTACTCATTTGATAGATATTTCTAAGTACTTTGACAAATGTTAAATAAGTTTATGTTAGAAAATGCATCATTTTCCGGTCATTTAAGCTTGAATATTTAGATTTGGGTAGGTACTCGCCGAAATAAATATACATTCAATTACCTGTAACTTACTTTAAGTTAACACTGAACGGTGTTTCTAGTAAGGAGTTTATTTCGTTTTTTATTATCTTAAATTTTGGTAATAATAACTTTTTTTAAAAAACTTATAGTTTGAGTTATTTGTGAAAAATTGGTTCAAAACATGCATTTTTCTCACGAAAAATTAAAATCTTTGATCTTTAATAACTCAAAAAGTTTTGATTTACCTATTTTTATAACTTTATATAATAAATTTTGCTTAGAATTTGTCCCTATATCGAATTATGGAGTTATTCTTAATAAAATAATTTTCACCCCCGAGAAGGGGTGTTTTTCATGCAAATCGAGGGAGGTTGGACGAAATCGGAGGTAATAGTTCATATTCACCTTCAGTAACTGCACTAGTTGTGCAAATTTGAGAGGTTTATAGGTAAAATTGTATTAGTTACACATTTTTAAATCATTTTTAAACAAAGTTTATGTAAGTCTCACTTTCCGCCTACACCGTACTTATGCCCATACATTTTATTTCTTTTTTTTTTATAACCATAAGATAGCTTAATTGTTTTTCTTTCATGTACAATTTGTAAAATTTCATTTGATTCATTAGTTAAAGAATTATATTAAAATAACTCAACCGTGCACTTCTCCGAACGCTAGTTTACAGTGCGTCAATGTGTGTGAGAAGGGTGCCTTTAGCGTTATAAATAAAAACTATAGATTTAATTTTAGAAGCTATAGATTTAATTTTAGAAAACTCTTTATGTGAGTTTTTTTTGTAAAATTTTCTGAATTTTTCAATGCTGAAGTCAGTTTTTTTCTAAGATTTATATTTTCGGAGTTATTTAAAAAACAACTAATTTCGCAGTTCATTTGTTGAATAAAAAATGAAGCACCCCTTCTGGAGTAGAACTTTTTGATATGTTGTTTATTAAACATTTCTTAATCAAATTACAAAAAGTTCTATCTTGTTTGATTTTTTCCGAAGTCAAAATATCTATTGACTCCCCTATGATAGTACATAGTGGAAAGGATTTATTTAATTATAGTATGTCTACTATAATAGTATGGTTGCTTACACACTAAAACATTTACACATAAACAATTAAACCAATTAATTCCGAACGTTGCGAAAACGAAACATTGTTTTAATATTATTTTTTAAAGTGATACAGCAAACCAATTAAACTTTTACATATAAAATACTAATCGAGATAGTACTTTATACACATTAGTACAAAAATTTGAGGTTACAACCTAAAAACCTATTTTTTATATGTCAGAAATTTGTTTAATTTGTCCAATTAATTATATACATTTTCTCAGGACTAAAAATATTAAAAAATGAAAATTGCCAATATATTTAAAAAATATAGGTGGGTAGTTGGTTGGAGTATTTATTTATTATAACATATTGAGTTGTTATTAATTAAGTTTTATTTTAAAAGATGAATAATATTTAGAAAATATTAAAATATTACTAAAAGATTTTTAAATCGAAAACTTTTAATTGCCAGATGACGCTAGTCACCTAATATTTTCACTTCGGTTGCAATGGGTGGGAAAACCTCTCAGTGCGGATCAATTGGGATATGGAGAATGGAGAACAAGCCTACGTTCTTTCCAATGAGGCTCCAATAAGAGCCGAAAATCGCGATTCAAGGGACTGGACTGCGCTCCGTATTCTAATTGAAAAGTAAGATTGTTTTGCTTTCGCATTGCAACTGAATTAAAAATAAAATTTTTATTTTATTTTTAAGTTTTATTTTGTTTTGATTTAGTAAAACATTTTAGATATTGTTGCTCATACGAAAATTTGGAATTATACGTTAAAAATGTATGCAAATATACAAATAGACAAGGCGAAAACGGCAGGTTCGTTGGGAAAAATATTCCCATGAGATTTTTTTGCATAATCACATTCGTGAGACGTCCCAGAATAAGGTTCAAGAAGTCGCCCACGTGAAAAGTGGTCCAAATTAAAAAAACATTTTTTTTTAATCAAATTGCAGAAATCAATATTTTTGGCCCGGACAATTTTTTTGTAGGTTTTTTGGACCATTTTGGATAAAAAACGTTCTCTTATAATTTTTCTTTAGTGTTGATCGTTTTCGAGTTATAAGCAATTTAAAATTGAAAAAAAAAGAAAAATGGCGATTTTTAAGGCTTAATAACTCGGTTAAAAGTTATTATTATGAAAGTCAGAAAGTGACTAAATCAATGTTTAATGCCCCCCCTACAAGATCCTGAAGAAATTTTTGTCATTATTTTATTACTAAGCTGTTATTTTTAAGTAATAATAATGAGTGCCATGCACGTGTTAGGCGATCGTAAATGCTGAGTGCGAGAAACATGCCATTCCGGCAGTCAATTGTGCATCTAAGGCTACGGCTCCACGGGCTGGAAATTGACGCTAGCAGTAGCCGCAAAACGAACTTAAGGTTCCACAGAACGGAATAGGAATAGCCGAACTGTACCGACTACAGGACTTGTGCGTAGTCGGTACAGTTCGGCTATTCCTATTCCGTTCTGCGGAACCTTAAGTTCGTTTTGCGGCTACTGCTAGCGTCAATTTCCAGCCCGTGGAGCCGTAGCCTTACTTGCACTCACATTTACAGCTGCGTCAATACGATCTAACCGCCCATTGTTATTAATTAAAAATAGCAGAGTAATCAATTTATAACACAATTCGTCAGGATCATGTAGCGGAGGCTTTAAATTTTGATTTAGTCACTTTCTAACCTTCATAATTAGGGGAGTGCATATAGATTTTCACTTCGGAAAAAATCAAACAAGATAGAACTTTTTGTAATTTCATTAAGAAGTGTTTAATAAACAACATATCAAAAAGTTCTACTCGAGAAGTGGGTGCTTCATTTTTTATTAAACAAATGAACTACGAAGTTTGATGTTTTTTTTTAAATAACTCCGAAAATATAAATTTTAGAACAAAACTGACTTGACCATTGAAAAATTCAGAAAATTTTACAAAAAAAAACCTTATATAAAGAATTTTCTAAAATTAAATCTGTATCTTCTATAATTTTTTATTTATGACGCTAAAGTCACCCTTCTCACAAACATTGGCACACTGTAAACTAGCGTACGGCGAAGTGCACGGTTGAGTTATTTTAATGTATTTCTGTAATTAATGGATCAAATAAAATTTTACAAATTGAACATAAAAAAAGAATAATTAAGCTATCTTATGGTTATTATAAAAAGAAATAAAATGTATGGGCATAAGTACGGTGGGGGCGGAAAATGAGCCTTACATGAATTTTGTTTAAAAATGATTTAAAAATGTGTAACTAATACAATTTTTCTTATAAAAACCTCAATTTTGCACAACTTATCTTTCAAGTATCGTACTAAATGATGTTTCATTCAAAAAAATTTCAAAAATTTAATTCAAATGATATGACGTCTTAAAAAAGGTAATTTTTGAAATCTTCGTAGTTTTATAGAATTACCACCACTTTAAGACGGCATTACTCAAGTTTGAACAGATCTATTACAGTTTTATAAGTGCTTTTTTAAAGCTTAGGATGTAATATTTAAAATGAACTAAATTGTTTTACTTTAGAAATGAAATAGACTATTTCCTTTTGAGAAAATTAATAAAGATAACAAAAATGTAATACAAAAACCGAAAATTATCAGCTAAAAAAATGTTTATATAAAGTGATCAAAACTTTTTTCTGGAAAACTTACCTAAAATATATTCAATAATAAACTTCAATAATAATAAATGTTCAGCAAAAAAATTTTTTGTAGCTCTTATACAGTATGTCTGCGTAACTTGGAACCTATTGATAACTTTTTTATTATCAGTTTTACGAAAAAAAGTTATTCTTTATAAAATACTCTGCAGCATATATAATCTAAGATGCAATCATCAAATATCAAATTTAATGAATTTTATACGAGGTATGTCAAAAAATATGAATTTCACTCAATAGTAAAGTATCGTTAAATTTTATAATATCGAAAATTGTTATTAAGAAAAGTTGTTTGGAATTAAAAATTTGTTTTAGTGTTCAATTACATCCTTCTAATTAAAATATTGTGAATAATAAAGGTACTAACTCTTAAGAAAAATCCATATTTTTTACATACCTCGTATAAAATTAAAAAGGTTTAATATTTGATGGTTGTAACTTAGATTTTAGACCAGGGAGAGCATTTTATGAAGAATAACTTTTTTTCGTAAAAGTGATAATAAAATAGTTATCATAATTGTAATAAAATGATGATGAGTATCCGTAATTTGAGAAAAAAATGAAAAAAAATTTTCGATTAGAATAATGTAATTGTATATTTAAACATAGTTTTTAATTTCAAACAACTTTTCATAATATCATTTTTTGATATTCTGAAATATAAAGATACTTTACTCTTTAACGAAATTCATATTTTTGACATAACTCGTATAAAATTGATAAAATTTGATATCTGATGGTTGTTTTAGATTTTTGACTATCCAGAGCATCCGAAGTCTATTAAGTACCTACTATATAACGCCCAAGGGCGTCTTATTGAAAAATAACGCCCTAGGGCCTATTAAATTTAAATAACGAGTTAAATACTGCCAAGTTGACAAATAAAACTATGGTTACCACAATTACGTTACGACTATTTCTGGTAAATGTACTTATTTGAAAACTAATTAATTCAAAATGCATTCAAATTAATTTAATGGGATGTCAGTCTAGTTCAAGTAAAGTTTTTGTAGATATTGTCCTGTAATTACGTTTGTAGAAAAAATATTGTATGATATGCGTGTTAAAAAGTACATTTTTAAAGCACTCATGTGAATGAGACTTTCACATGCGTGCCTTAAACGTGTACTTTTAACACTTATATCATAAATAACTATTATGTAATTTTTGTATCTTAGTTTTTTTATTATTTTAATTTATATTTGCTTCGTGCATCGTGACAAATATTTTCACACGGTAAGTATACCTAGGTAACTACTAATTCATCTTGTGTAAAAAATACCTAACAACCATCATTGTAGCTTTCCCTGATGATGCCTATGAAAATAGGCGAAATATATTGGATTTAGTATAAAGAGTACCTACACTTTGTCCAAGTATATTCAGCTGTTTATCCAAGTTATTTATGATTTTCAATCAGTTATAATTAAAATTTTTATTGGTGAGTTACTTCCAGCAAATTTTGTAAAACACAAATTTAAAAAAATTGTTATTAATATTAAAAGAATATATAGATTAAAAAAGTTGTTGTACTTACCTACTTCTTGTAAAAATTAAAATTGTTATTCTCACGTTGACACGGATTGATGTAACAGAACAAGGTTGCTCCTTATAAGGCGCTTTTAATCTTGTACTAGAAAAAGCCACTTTTAAAGGTAGATGTCAACTAGATACTTATCGTCTTGTTCTGTAAAATAATAATGTAGGTATTGTTTCAATTTTTATACCCCTTCTTACGATTGTACTACTTTGCTGTTATATTATTTTTAGACCGTCCTTGTTCAGCTTGGTTTAACAAAAAATATTATGTACAATCCCAGAGAACGGCAGTTCTCGCCAGTGGCGCACAACCCCCGTACATGCGACACTATATATACACGAAAATTTCGATTTTCTAAATCTGACTGAATTGAAAATTGGGCCAAATCCCATCCTAAAGTATAGAAAAAGACTCGCCCATCCATATGTCAACCATCAATTTTGGTTCAAGGGTGTGAATTTTACGGCCCTTCCCATTTAGGGTCTGTTTTTCGTTCTCGTCCCCAAAAACTCCCAAAAATTTCAAAAACTTAAGTCCGACCTTTGCGACTTCTGATCATTACCTTTTCAACGCATGTAATTTTGAAAATCGGTTATACCATTCAAAAGTTACCGAGCTCAGAAATTTTATTCAATTTCTATTTAAAAAGAGGAAAATGTTTGTATGTGTCACATACAAATGTGTGTATGTGTGTGAAAAAGTTACACCGATCTGATTTTTTTTCTGTGTTTCAAGAGGGGGTCAGGGCCGATTCAGAACCGGTGTAGTTTGTGAATTTCGACCACCCATAAGCCAGCTATAGGACTGAGGAGGTACAAAACGGCATATTTTTTGGGGGTAATATATCTTAGGTTTAAGGAGAGACAGGAAAACTGCAAGTACACCAAATCAATAGCGTTGAGTTAAGCTTTCAAATGGTGCCTAAGCGGTTAGGATTAGACATACACACAGCTCGGTATAGCCGAAAAAATGAAAAACTAAACTTTGAAAATTTTGGTTTTTCGACAATTACTTAAAGTTTCAAGCTACGAATGGCGCCAATAACTGAGCGTTTGTAAGAGGACTATAAATGCGTCTAACGGTGTATACCTCATATCTAGGAAAATTCGAATTTTTAAGTTACAGGCTTCATAAGTGTGATCAAGTCTATTTCCTATGGGAAAACCGGGTTTTCAAGCTCAATAATTCCTGTAATACCTTCAGTTATCATACTTGACCTTGGATGCATCAAATACTACTTGTCAATACGTTTCCAACTCATGTTTATTGATCGAAATCGGTTAAGCCGTTTCGAAGCTATCAAGCTCCAAAGTATAATCCATTTGACCATTATCGCCGAAATGGTTTATGTAGTTGTAGTGGTTACGACGCTAAATTTGATAGGGTAATCCGAGTTCATTTACCGGCCATCCCAATATTTTTTCAATCTATTTCGAATAGAAAAAAATAATCTAGTGTACATTAGATGGACACTAGATCATTTGAGAGATAATGCTAGAAAGGCGATCATTTATAACGCTTAACGGGAATCGAGAAACATTACATTCAACTTCATACATTTAAAAAATGAATAACTATTTTCAATTTCGTTGCAAAACGAAAATACAGCCGAACCATATTCTAGTCCAATCAGAGAGTGCGGCAAGCACCTCTACCGGTTTCGAAACTTATTAGTCTCTCATCAGGAGGCACATATGCTGCTCTCCCTGATCCAACCAAAACAAACCCCAGCGTGCAGTCCCGGATTGCAACGAACGAAATGGCATAGATGCCCTAGCGGCAACTGCTACAACAAGACTAAGTTTTCACTCTAATGGCATATAAAACAACATAATGCTATTCTACACCCCACCAGAATGAAAACAATGGGAACCTTCTCTGGTTACACCTCCGAGGCTTCTACAATATGCAAGCCATACGGTTGTTGAGACTAAGGAAGATGAGGGAATTCTACAATTTACAATTCACGTCCCATCTGCTCAGCGCGGTAAAGTTCCAACGAGAATCGTTCCCTTCGTACTCCAATCAGAGTAAATGTAAATCAAAAATGAATACCCATTTTCAATTTCGTTGCAAAACGAAAATACAGCCGAACCATATTCTAGTCCAATCTCGTTGGAACCGTTCTCGTTGGAACTTTACCGCGCTGAGCAGATGGGACGTGAATTGTAAATTGTACAATTCCCTCATCTTCCTTAGTCTCAGCATCCGTATGGCTTGCATATTGTAGAAGCCTCAGAGGTGTAACCAGAGAAGGTTCCCATTGTTTTCATTCTGGTGGGGTGTAGAATAGCATTATGTTGTTTTATATGCCATTAGAGTGAAAACTTAGTCTTCATACATTTAATTTATAAATAACTTGGAAAAACTCCTGATAAGAATAAAAAACCGCTAAAAATGAGTGGCGCATACAATATTCCAGCTACAAAAGAGCTGATATGAATATTACGTGGCGCGAAAATGTATTTTCATTTTGATGCAAAACAAAATTCTAGTTTTATTTTAAAAGATGTTTCCATAATATTTGCTTTTGAAGTAAAAGGCGCCACAAAAGAGCTTCAAAATACAAACTCTATCAAAGTTACTCTTTTGTGGCGCGTTTTACTTCAAATTTAGCAAATATTATGGAAACATCTTTTAAAATAAAACTAGAATTTTATTTTTCATCAAAATGAAAATACATTTTCGCGCCACGTAATATTCATAATGTCAGCTCTTTCTTACTGATAAAGAATACTATTCTCTTATTATTATAATGTTATTATATTAGTATAATAACATATGTTATATTCTATTCTTATAAAATGAATTCAACCTTCAAGAGCAACAGGCAGGATTCCGAAAAAGTTACGGATCTAATGAGCATCTACAAACTATAGGTTTGTTCGTAGTACGATCCAAACGATCAGCAACCGTTGCCAACCATCAGACGCATGCGCAGTTACCAGTTAGCGCTGCGCAGTTGCCAGTTAGAGATCGTAGACTTCGAACACGCATGCGTCTGATAGTTGGAAACGGTTGCTGATCGTTCTACGAACAGACCTTATAAAGACCCTAATAAAGAAAGTTGTGGAATATAATAATCCTCTCCAGTTCTAATATTTATGGATTTTCACAAAGCCTTTGACACAATTGTGCTAAGCGCAATATTACAGGCGCTTAAAGAATGCAGGCTAGATTATAGGTAGATATACAAATTTAATATACAAGATATAACTGCAGGCAATAACCACTGTCAAATTACATACCAACAGTAATGGCATAAAAATAGAACGGGAGGTTAGACAAGGAGACCTAATGTCACATAGACTTTTTAATACGGTGCTAGAACATGCTTAGAATTTGGATTGGATGACAAAGGGAATAAAAATAGATGGAGAACATCTAAACAATTTACGTTTCGCCGATCATATAAATAATCATAATAGCTGAGGATCTATAGTTCATCCCACCTTGACTCTAGAGCCTTTACAGTATAAGGAACATAGGCAATGCAGTCCTTATGAGAGTTTTTAGCGCTGTGATGCCGATTTTATCAAAAACAATTTGTAATCGAACATTAGAGAGATTAAATTAAAACTGTTTTAGAAAGGCAATCTACAATTTTATGATTCATATGCGTTTATTTGATTTACTCTAGTTATTACGCATATGAATCCTAAAATTGTAGATTGCCTTTCTAAAACAGTTTTAATTTAATCTCTCTAATGAAGACCTTAAACTTATTTTCAAATCTTAGAACTGCGAAAGAAATCCAATTTTTAAAATTTTCTTGGTAGTAAGGCGTAATCGTTTGGAAATATTATATTAAATACACAATAAAAGTAACACAAATGTTTATTTAACGGTTTTTGAGTTTTTGAACATTTTTTGAAAAAATATGAGGCTTATCCCCTTTTGTATAAAAAATTATATTCTAAAATATGAACATAAAATGCAACAATAAAATAATTCAGTTGTCAATATTTTCAATATCTGAAAAGTTGTCCAAATGTTCAATGTCTTCCAGTGGTTCATTATTCTCAGTATCTGGTAGAATCTGTTGGCAAGCACCAATTTCTGCCTACAATGTTTTTTGCAACCGCAAGGTGCACCTAATCTTTTTGGTTCTATTTTCTTCCCTTTTGTATTTGTATACATATTCGTAAACTAGATTTTTTTAGTCTAGCGCTTAATTTTTTATGTCGTTGGGTATCTTTGTGTCTTCATCTAGAAGGCGCCTTCTTTCTGGAGTTGGCAAGAGAACTCAAGAAGTCTGTGGGGTATAAACCTATTCATTTTCCTACAATAAAGTAGGCATTTTACTAAAAAGGGATAAGCCACAAAAAACCTTTAGAACAATCCCAATATTTTTAGGTTAAAAAAATATAACATAAGGGGACAAGCCACACATTTAATAAACTTACTGTTACTGAGTTTATATTTTTCCAATCGCTGCTACTTCCGGATACTGTATAGTCTTTGTAATCTTCACTTTTATTTAAAAACGGATCTTGGTCACTGTGTTCAGAATCAAACTCAGAAAAGTCTATTTTACGTTTACCTACATGCACGGGAATGTTCCGCCGCCATGTTGATTACTACTGTGGCTTGTCTCCTTCTGTTGCAATATAAAGTAATGGTGACACAACGGGACTTACTACAGCGGCGCCATCTATGAGAAAACTGCTGAAATTTTCTGTTTGGAAAATGAATATGGTCTAAAAGTGTGCGATTTCTACTATAACTCATTTTTGACGAAATTGTGGCTTGTCCCCTTCTGGTCCCAAGGTCTTCTAATGTTCTATTACAAATACTTTTTGATAAAATCGGCATCACAGCGCTAAAAACTCTCATAAGGGACTGCATTGCCTATGTTCCTTATACATACTGTAAAGTCAAGGTGGGACGGACTATTTATAGGTATGGCAAGAGAGATAGTTCAGGAACTCGTTGTGGCTACAGAAAAAGCAGGTTTAAATATGAACATCTCGAAAACAAAAATAATAACAAATTTGGTACCCAACCAGAACATCAGTATTGGTGGGACAGAAATAGAACTCGTAGATAAATATCTGGACATGAAATTATGATTGGCACGGATAATCAGACTCATGAACTGAAGAGAAGAATCGGTCTTGGGTGTGTAGCATATGAAAAACTGAGAGAAACTTTTAAAAGTGTGCTGCCCACGTGCCTAGAGTATAGATGGCACAGTTATTCAAAATTGCTCTCTGGGATGCTAATGGTGTATTGATCCATAAAAATGAATTGCAGGTATTTCTAAAGTCTCATAAAATAGATATAATGCTAATTTCAGAATCCCACCTAACTTCTAATACTAGTTTCAAGATACATGGATATACCAGTTATAATGCAGCGCACCCCTATGCCGTTAGACTAGCAAGAGCAGGAGCCATGGTCCTAATAAAGGATGGCATTAAACACCATTTGGCTAACAAAGTAGAAGAAACATACCTCCAAGTAGTCAGCTTAGTCATAGAGGATTGGATAGGGCCAATAGCGGTTTCAGCTGCCTACTGCCCTCCTAATTATCCACCTAACAAAGGAGCATTCACCAACCTCTTCAAAAGTCTTGGCAATAGATTCCTAGCAGGGGGTGACTACAATGCTAAACATACCAGCTGGGGATCTCGGCTTACAGCACCCGGTAGAGGCAGAATACTCCATCAAGTAAAACAGGAATTAAAACTAGACCATCTATCTACATATCGACCAACCTACTGGCCAACAGATCATCGAAAAATACCTGATTGCCTAGATTTCTTCATTACAAAAGGTTTTGCACAAGGATACCTAGACATACAGTCAAATTTTGATATTGCCTCTGATCATACACCAGTAATTGCTACAATTAACTCCTCGGTAGTATTAAAAGAAAAACCAATAACCTTATGCAATAACAAAACTAATTGGGATCTATTCCGGGATAAAATTGAAGAAAAGCTTAACCTAGCTATATCCTTAAAGAATGCAAAAGAACTCGAAGATGCGGTGGAGTACTTCACAACACTGGTCCAAGGGGCTGCATGGGAATCAACCCCTACCACAAAACCAAAGCAAAAACAAGTAAACTGCCCCTTAAATGTCAGAGAGATGATTAACGAAAAGAGAAGACTAAGAAACACCTGGCAAACAAAAAGGCACCCAGATGATAGACGAAGATACAATCGAGCTGCGAGGCAGCTAAAAGAATCAGTTAGAAGACTTAAAAATAAATCATTCACAGAATATCTACAAAACTTATCACCCTCAGCCGATACTAACTATAGTCTCTGGAAAGCCACAAAACACCTAAAACAGCCACGAGATCAAATCCCACCAATTAGAAAATCTGATGGTACCTGGGCCAAAACAGATGGAGAAAAGGTAGAAGTTTTCGGTAGATATTTGGAGGAAGTATTTCAACCGTTACCACCTGCAAACGGAATTAATGACGACGAAATATATGCATTCCTTGAGGAAAACGAGCAACAAATGGAGTCTATTAAAAACTTCACAATACAAGAAACTTACGGCGTTATAAAAATCACTTAGACCCCAAGAAGGCACCTGGCTATGACCTGGTTACCGGCCAAATATTAAAAGACTTCCTAGAAAAGCGGTCGTTATGTTGACGCAACTCTTCAACGCAGTTCTAAGACTGAAGTACTTCCCTGCACAATGGAAGGTAGCAGAAATCATATTAATTCATAAACAGGGAAAACAGCCAAATGAACCTAGCTCCTATCGACCAATCAGTTTACTACCAGTCTTGTCAAAAATAATGGAAAAGTTACTGCTGAAGAGACTGATGGAAACTGTCGCAGCAAAAAGCTTAATCCCAGACTATCAATTTGGGTTTCGTCAGAAACACTCGACAGTAGAACAAGTGCATCGTGTTGTTAACACAATCATCAAAGCATTCGAAGATAAAAGATACTGTGAATCAGCTTTTTTGGATGTCAGCAAAGCCTTTGACAAGGTGTGGCATGAGGGACTTCTTTACAAATTAAAAACGCAGCTACCGACAACAATATATTTGATTCTAAAATCCTACTTAGAAGAACGATACTTCAGTTTTTGAAGTTTTTCCTTTTATTAAGCTTAATTTTAAATACAACGAGGTGTTAGACAGGGTTGTGTGCTATTACTATTGCTACTGTGTGTGCTACTGTTTAACGTCTACTCGGAGGTAATGTTTGCGAACGCTTTATCGCACTCTTCAGGTATCAGAGGATAAACGGAGAAAGAGTAAATAACATCCACTAAGGCACTGTTTTAATGACTGATTCGGACCACAGTCTCCAGATACTGTGGAACAACCCTCCTCGAAAACCCGACGTTTAGGCAGGATTTTTTCCACCCGGAACTTTCGTAAATTCCAAAATTTATGCTTAACCTCTGAGTGACGCTTTCCTGCTATGGACGTGGATAATAATTTCAGTGATTTTTTAGATAAGCTTGTCCGTATCTTCAATAATGCATTTCCTTTAATTGCAATTAAGCCAAAACATCACAAACCCTGGACTACTAAAGGTATCCGAATATCTTCTAAGAATATGCGTTCTCTTCTCTATATCACGAAATTTACTACCAACGTCTCTATCACTGAATATATCATCAAGTACAGGGCAACCTATCTTAAACTTATAAAATCAGCTAAAAAAGTCTACTACTAAAACCGCCTTTGAAGCTCTAAAAGTGTTGCAAAAGAAACTTGGTTTATAATAAACGATCTTCGAAATAAAACCCACACTGCTCAAACAGTTTCAATTCCAGACCCTGAAAATCTAAATGAATACTTTGCTAATGTGAGTAAAAATATTACATCAACTATTTTGCCACAACAAGATCCCATTTCCTATCTCCCTAATTCAAGACAGGTCTCGAATTCATTCTTTATAAAACCAGTCAATAAATCTGAACTGATCCAAACAATCAATAGTATCAAAAGCAAATCTTCCTGTAGTACTGATGGTATATCGATAAAATTTTTTTCTAATCTTCCAGAAAATGTGTTTAGAAGTCCTCATCTCACTAATTAATGATTCTTTTGAGAAAGGTAAATTTCCAGAGTGCCTGAAGACAGCCATCATTATTCCCCTTCATAAGGGCGGTGAAATATCTAATACCTGCAATTATAGACCTATTGCACTACTACCGGTACTCTCCAAAATTATTGAGATACTCATAAAAGCCCGACTTATGCCCTTTCTAGTTGAAAACAACATTTTATCACAAAATCAGTTCGGCTTTTTAAATAATAAATGCACCACTGATGCCATGTTTTCTGTACTACATGAGGTTTATCAAGCACTGAACAATAATCTTCACACTGCCACCGTTTTTTGTGACTACGCCAAAGCTTTTGATTTTGTAAATCACAACATTTTAATAAAAAAACTAAATTTCTACGGAACTCGAGGTATTTCTTTAGATTGGTTCCAATCTTACTTGGATGATAGGAAACAACTGGTTAGAGCAAATGATACAGACTCTAGTCTCAAAAACATTGTGTGTGGGGTACCTCAAGGTTCAGTATTGGGTCCTCTACTTTTCTTCCTCTACTTTTACTTATCTTTATTAATGACATCACTAGTTTAAAAATCGATGGAAAAATCTTTCTTTTTGCTGATGATACCAATATCACTTGGAGCAACCCAAAATTGCAACTCTTCATGCTACTATAACTTCTGATCTACTTACAATAAAAACCTGGTCTGACTCTAATTTACTCTCATTTAACGTAGATAAACCAGTAGAATTGTCTTATAAAGGAGCTCTTCAACCCTTACCCCTTAAAAACAGCCAGATCAGTACCGTTGATTCTGTAAAATTTCTTGGTATTTTTTTAGACAGCAACCTTAAATGGTCCCTCCATATCGATTTGTTAAGAAAGAAAGTATCTTCAGCTTGCTATGCTATAAGATCTGTTTCGAATGAACTCAATTTAGAATCTTCCAAAATAACATATTTTTCTTTGTTCGAGTCGCATCTTCGTTATGGTCTTTCTTTTTGGGGTTCTGGTACAGCTGCCCAATTCGATGTTATTTTCAAATTACAAAAAAGAGCAATAAGATATCTGTTTGGCCTCAGAAGAACAACACATTGCAGAAGTTACTTCAAAGATCACGGAATTTTAACCCTTCCATCTTTGCATATTTTAGAAACTGTTTGCTTAATTCGTAAACATCTACATGTCTTTCCACCAAGACCTAACCATGACTACTTCACGAGAAATTCTACGTTTAACGTCTATTTGCCAACCCTGTCCTCGGAGTTAGTAAAGAAATCTATATTATACTCCGCAAAAAAACTTTACAACCATCTCCCTCTACAACTAAAATCTGCAGCATCTTTCCCCAAATTCCGTAAACTAACAAAAGCCTACCTATCTGAAAGACCATATTATTCAGTAGAAGATTTTCTTAATCAATTACTAAGAAATTACAGTACCCTTTGCACAAGTAGTATTTTTATTATTTTTTTTATCTATATTTGGGTGTCATATGCAGCAGCTTAATTTTAAAACTTTTTTATTAATTACTAGGTAGACTATGCATTTGCAATTTATTTTAAATTTTGCAATTGATTATTTGTGTTCATTCACATTCATTTGTAGTCAACTTCATTATTGTTATTATTATTTTAAATATTTGACGATTTATGTAATTTTAGTAAATTGGATTGTTATTGTTTTGTTTTCTTGACTTTTATAAGCTTTGTCGATAAAATTGTACAATTTTTCATGACAATAAAGCATATTTCTATTCTATTCTATTCTATTCTGAGACCAAAAAATGGGGATTGCAAAAACCAAAGTTGTGAAAATATTAAAGAGCAAAAATTTACCCCCTACTATTTATGTGAACCATGAATAGCTTGAATAGGTAGACCAACACAAATATCTTGGCTGCTGGTTCAATAATCAACTTGACTGTAAACACGAAGTAAGAGCGAGAATAGAGGTAGACCGACAAGGCTTTATCAAAATTAAAAGCATATTTTGTAACAGTAGCATTAATATCAGTCTTAGATCTCGTTTTCTGCATTGCTTTGTATGGTCAATACTATTGTATAGAACGAAGGCCTGGACGCTCAACATAACGCTGATGAAGAAGTTAGAAGCCTTTGAACTCTGGCTTTATAGAAGGATCTTAAAAATACCTTGGACAGCCCACACCACCAACAAAAATGTCCTGAGGAGAATATGTACAAATAGGGAGCTGATAAAATCATGAAAGTTAGAAAAGTTAGCTACCTGGGACACATAATGAGAAACGAAAAGTACCGCCTCGCGCAAGTGATCATACAGGGGAAGATTGAAGGAAAATGAGGTCCCGGTAGGCGCCAGTTTTCATGGCTTAAAAAATCAGAGACTGGCCGGTATTGATTCAACATCTTTGTTTAGAGCCACATTGGACAGTGACCCTAACCTCCACCAAAGTAGTCATTTATCAGTATTTAAGCTTAATTTATCTCTCTCTAAAAATTATCGCATGAAAACCAAAAACATAACATTTTGTATAGGCAAATACTAAAGAAGGCATTTTTATATTTGGTTAGTGCTGTAGGTACCAAATTAGTTTTGTAACTAGTGGTCAGTGCTGTCGAGGACTTTAGGCTTGTTAATGACTTACTTTATAATTAGATAGTTTTTCTAAGTATAAGACTTAATATTATGTCCTTATTTTGTTCATGAAAGTATTGAGAAACAAAGACGGTTGTATTTAAGTATTATTGTGTTTATATTTTTTTCTTCTTTTTCCTGGTTTCCGTACCATTTACACTTTTCCCGTTCATTTATTTCTCTTCTCTTTTTCATTTTTCTTTCTTTCATATCACTTCCCAAGTTTTTTTCTTACTTTTACCTCTTTCTCCCTGTCTCACCCCTTTACCTTTAATTTGGAACTTTGGACGTTTTTTATACTCTAAATACAAAAATTCATAAAAATCAATATTTAAAAAGTATATTTTTATTTGTTTTTTATTCTACATTTATATCACAATATTTTTAATTTGAATTTATAACCCCTTTTATCCATGGCAAAAATTTTGCAACATCTGTGAAAATTACATATTGGGAAGTATCACAAATCCCTTCTGTTTGTAACGCTACGCCTACTGAAACAATACCTCTAATTTGCCACACCGGGTTTTGTCCACTTGTACTTTTTTTAGGGAACACCATAGATCCTCCAGAGTCTCCGTTACACACAGAGGTTCCTAAAAATTAATAATTGATAATTCATTTAAAGTTTTACGATCAGTTTTTAGTTAATAAGTGGTTATGTTAGCGATATGATATCCCCATGATCATGCTTAGAAATAGTGTTAGGTACTGGGGTTACAAAGTTATAAGAACCGTCACTTCGGTGGACTTCACCCAGGCACATACAAGAGATCATTCTTATCGATAAATCCGTATACTCAATCAACGATATAACGTTAAAGGCTGATTCTCACTAGCATGCAAGGCAAGTGTTCGGCATGGGCAAGGCATCGGCTCGTCAAGATACATTTACATACAATTTTATGCACTTTACGGGATGTAATTCACACTATGCGTGCCAAGCACCGGCAAGCGACGGGCTTTGCATGCGATGATATTTTCGAAACCATCTTTGCCGAGCATGTGCCTTGGCGTTGCCGGTCAGGTTCCTTGCCCGTCTAATGAGAATCGGGCTTAAGACTACCATGCTAAACTACAGATGCATGTAGGCACTCACCGGCAAAATTAACCGCCCACCTTGTATTTTTTCCAATTTGCAGAAATTGTCAAACTTGGACCACATTTTATGAAAGATACGGTGAAAATTACCTTTGAGAAACAAACAACAATAACATTATTGAAAAAAATTAATTGTTTATCAAGGGATGCTTAGCAAAAATTCAATGTTTAAAAATTTTCAAAGAAAATTCAGGCAAACATAATTTTGAAAATCATAGTTTAATCAAAAAAATATGAGTATTAATAATGGGTGTTGCCGCCTCTGGCTCTTAGAACTTCTTGGAGCCGGTTCAGAAATCCATTCATGATATCCCGGATATCCGATTGGGAGATATTGTACCATATTCCTCTACCGCAGCAGTTTTGAGCTTTCAGAAGGATGTAGGGGCTGGTATTCTTGCTCTTACCCGTTTTTGAGGTTGTCCCAAATGTGTCCAATTAAGTTAAGATCGGTACTACGTGCCGACAATGGTTAAACTTGAATCCCGACCTCCTTAAGATATGCACGGGTGAATCTTGCGGTATGGCCACGTTCATTGTCATGCATTAATCTAAAGTTTTCACCAATGAACGGTACGAAAGGCATGGCGTGGTCTTGGAGAACTTCTTCCACGTATCTTTAAGCATTCACACTGCCACTGTCGAACACAGCAAGATCGGTACGAGCTTCGTAAGAGATACCTCTCCAAATCATTATTGACCCTCCTCGGTAAGCCACTGTTTCGGTTATAGTGCATGGAGCAAATCTTTCATTTTGATGCCTGTAGACAAGCTGATGTCCATTTGGACCTTTTTAGTCGAGGAAATGAAGCATTTTGGCTCGCAATTTTTTGTCCAGCATGGATTTACTTGAAATTTTCACAGAAGGTAGGGGATAGTCCAAGCATCATTTTCTATATCATGCCGCTGTACGCTAAAGCCTTGGGGGTGGTTGCGACCCCATCTCGGGGGCGGGAATTTTTTATTACATTTTAACCATGTAAATCGATGTAAAAAGTAATTCTAAGAAAAACATGTTTTTTACATTTTCTTCGTAAAGCTAATATTTTTCGAGTTATTCGAGCTTGAAAGTAACAGTTTTTCGACGAAAAAATCGACTTTTTTAGAGGGTTTTTTGAGAATACCTCGAAAAATATGAATTTAATCAAAAAAACTGTAGGTATCAAAATTGTATCTTTTAGTAGCACAAACCAAATTCTTTCCCTGTAATATCTTTAAGACCAATACAAAGCGAGATACGGCATGTTAAAAGTTAGCTTTTTTCGTCAAATACATAATTTGAAATATTCAAAGCCAAATAACGGAAAAACTTTGCATTTTCAAAGAAAACTTAAACAATCTTTTTTCAAGTATACCTTTTGAAAAAATAATAATAAAAAGTTTCTAGCATGAAAATTAAGCGACTTATGATAAAAAAAGTCGGTACCTGCTTTTCTCTATGAAAAAATCAGTGAGAACAACCCCTTGACTACCCTCCTAATTAAAAATTGGTCTTCACCTTTCTGTAATTCCTTTTATATTTTTGTATTATCAATACACCTAAGAAGTTTGACCTATTTAAAATGCATAATTTTAAAAAAATTGGAATTTAAACAAAAAATTTATTTTTTGCAATTTCCTATTTTTCACCTTTTAGTTCAAAATATCTCAGAAAATACTGGAGATACGAAAAAAAATTATGGACTACTAAATTGTAGCTATTTTAATAACTAAAATTTCTTTGTGCATAGGCTTTCATTATAGTGAACAGTTAGCGAGATATAGCTGTTTAAAATCTCTATTTACGAGCAAACACCATCTTATTCGAGCCCTTTAAACCCTTCCCAATTAAAAACTAAGGGATCTTATGGAATTTCGTTTACACAGTCTTATAGCTCTTCAAAAATTCCACAAAATCATTTTTGAAAAAACTTTTTATCGCCAAAAATGAAGAAGCTATGTTTATAAAACGATTTTTTTTCAAAATATTCGAATTGTCCGCTTATGGATCATTTTCAATGTATGTATAATACCACAGAACCGATTCGTATACTGGAAGATGACTAAAAACCTATTTGTATTTGTATTTGAACATATTATTTGTAAATTCGTATTTTTGTGTAAATAAATGTTTTTGTAACTCTTTAATTCTACTTTGTTTTCTGTATAGATCTAGTAAATTATCTACTTATAAAAATTTTAATGTTACTAAGGGTGGTTTTTAAGGGTTGAAATATTATATTACATATATCCTAAAGCATAAAACAATCATTATTTAACCAATCAAAACCAAATTTTACCCATATTAAAGTAATTAATGTTTTTATATAATTTTTTACAATAAGGGATAGTTTACACCCCTAAAAATAATTAACGCCCTTAATCATGATATGGAAAATGAAGTACAGGGTCAGATGATCCTAATCCCAAATTTTTATGTAAATCGACGCAAGTCGAAATTATTCTTTTAGGATAAGTAAATTTTTTATATAAAGCTCCAACAAGGGTGGTTTTAAGGGTTGAAATATTATGATAGTATATCTTAAAGCATAAAACAATCATTATGTAACTAATAAGAACAAAATGTTGACAATATTTAAGTTTAAAATGTTATTTTAAAATTGTTTAGAATTAGGGGTAGTTTTCACCTTTAAAAACCAAAAGCGTACAACGGCTCAATATAGCAAATGGACTAGAGGGTGTAATGAGCTTAATCCCAAATTTTTGTACAAATCGATGCTGGACGAAAAAATTGCGAGGTTTTGCCATTTTTTCAGTTTCATTTCCTCGACTATTTAGGTCTATTCTGCTCTCATCTGAGAACACTATTTTCTTCCCTCCCGCCAAAGTTTAGTTATCATATTCTCGCACAAAACCAAGTCTAGCTCTACGGTGTCGTGGGAGCAGCTTTGTAGCGCGAGCTGGACGGAAAGCTCTCAAATTTCTTTCTTCCAGTCTTCTTCTACTGGTACGTTCACTCACACTATCAATTCTCACCTCAAAAAGACTCGTACGAGCTTCAGGAGCGGTGCAAAAGCGATTTCTCAACACGTTTCTGACAATGAAGTGGCTATCTCGAATTGTAGTCCATCCCTTGATCTGGCCTGCGGGTGTATGAACCCGTCTTCGAAATCGTCTGATAGCATCTTGTACTGTAGTTCAGCCCCTACATCCTTCGGAGAGCTCAAGGCAGCTGCGATAGAGGAGTGGCACAATATTCCCCAATCGGATACCCAGAATATCATGAATGGATTGCGGAACCGGCTTCAAGAAGTTCTAGGGACCAAAGGCGGCAACACCCATTATTAATACTCATATTTTTTTTAATTAGACTATGATTTTCAAAATTATGTTTGTTTGAATTATCTTCTACGATTTTTAAAGTTTGGATTTTGGCCAAGCATCCTTCGATAAACGACTTTTTTTCAATAATTTTATTGTTTTCTCTTCCTCAAAGACTTAAAGGTAGTTTTCATTATATCTTTCATAAAATGTGGTCCAAGATTGACAACTTCTGCAAATTGAAAGACATACAAGGTGAGCGGTTAATTTTGCCGGTGAGTGTACCTACGAACATCATCATGTCGTTCTTAACCAATTCCTCTTTTAAGTTGTTTACAACCTTTATGACATAATGTAATGACATAATGGGTGCGTTCGGACGACCACAGCGGCTGGAAAGCTGAGCCAGCAGTAGCTGTCAGACGTCACCGCTGGAAGCCAGCCGCTGAGAGATTTACTAAGCTTTCCCTATCACGGCTGGATTCAACCACTCAGCCGATTTCTGCTGACAGCCAGCCGCTATGGTCGTCCGAACGCACCCATTGTAATGGAAATGGTTCGAGATATCGAAGCGCCGATTTCAGATTTAGATTCAGGAGTCAAAACTACATAATATACAGGGTGTCCCGAAAAGATTGGTCATAAATTATACCACACATTCTGGGGTCAAAAATAATTCGATTGAATCTAATTTACCTTAGTACAAATGTGCTCATAAAAAAGTTACAGTCCTTTGAAGTTACAAAATGAAAATCGATTTTTTTCAATATATCGAAAACTATTAGAGATTTTTTATTGAAAATGAACATGTATCATTCTTATACCATGAATATCTTAAAACAAAATTAAAGTGAAGTTTGTCCACCCCATAAAAATTTTATGGGGGTTTTGTTCCCGTAAACCCCCACAAATTTTTGTGTACGTTCCAATTAATTCATAATTGTGGTACCATTAGTTAAACACAACGTTTTAAAACTTTTTTGCCTCTTAGTATTTTTTCGATAAGCCAGTTTTTATCGAGCTACGGATTCTTTTTTAATATATTTACATAAAAATTGTATGGGGGTTTTGTTCCTTTAAACCCCCCAAATTTTTGTGTACGTTCCAATTAAAGTATTATTGTGATACCATTAGTTAAACACAGTGTTTTTTGCCTCTTAGTCTTTTTTTGACAAGTCACCTTTTATCGAGATATGGCTTCTTTTTCAAAATATACCTAAAAATGTAAATTATAAATAAATTTTCAGATTCTCTATAATGGTCTCTATAATCGTACTTAACCATATACAAATATGTGGTGGATTCGACAAATATTCAAAATATGTCGATAAACACTGGCTTATCGAAAAAGTACTAAAAGGCAAAAGAGTTTTAAAAACATTGTGTTTAACTAATGGTGCCACAATAATAATTTAATTGGAACGTACACAAAAGCTTGGGGGGTTTAAAGAACAAAACCCCCATAAAATTTTTATGGGGTACATAAATTTCACTTTAATTTTTTTTAAGATGTTGCTGCCATAAGAATGCCACATGTCTATTTTCATTATAAAATCTCTAAGAGTTTTCGATATATGAAAAAAAAATCGATTTTCATTTTGTAACTTCAAAGGGCTGTAACTTTTTTGTGTGCACTATTGTATATAGGTAAGTGAGGTTCAATCAACCTATTTTTGACCCCAGAATCTGTGGTATAATTTATGACCAATTTTTTCGGGACACCCTGTATAATAAGAATCCATTGGTAGATAAGCTCCTAAGCATTGCAGGGTCGACGTAATGACATCGGTAAGTAATAAGGTTGATATATGTACTCACGTAGTTTTAAATGGTAATATTGATAAATTAACAAGTGATGAATTTTTAAAGTTGGAAGGGTCTCACGGAAGACTAAAAATGGTCATAAAAAAACTTTTTTTTAATGTGTGAAAAATTGTCAGGAATACGAATATCGAAACGACATTCCAAATTTTTAATCCGCACGACGTTGTTAAAAAACAAGTTATAAACAAATTAGAACAATTTTCAAACGCCAATTTGGAGAGAAGTAACATTTGTATACTCTAATGGCAAGAATCGCGTTTTTGCAATTATTGAAAAATAGTAACATTTAGGGCCGGTTGTTCGAACGCTAATCAACAATGATCACTACCAAATATTTAATTACTGTCACCAACTGTCAATGTCAACTTTGATTGGGTTGCTGAAAACATAATAGATTATAATTATAAGATTAGTTAATCAATTAACATAACATATATTAACATAATTGATTAACTAATTTCATAATTGTAATTCATAATTATGTTTTCAGCAACCCAAACAAAGTTGACGTTGACAGTTGGTGACAGTAATTAAATATTTGATAATGATTATTTTTGATTAGCGTTCGAACAACCGGCCCTTAGTAAAGAAACTGAAATATAATGTACATAATTTTGAAGAAAATGATATCATCAGTAACATCATAGCAATGAACAGTGAAGCTTTGATAATATTGTGCTGGATAAAAGCACACATTGGTATAAAAAACAACGAAATAGTAGATAATCTGGCTAAAAAATCAACAATGAAGGAATCCGCTCTGCAAACCTATCAACTTCCTACGGGAGACATAATTTCTATTATCAGTATCAAACGAACGAAATGGCAGGAACAATACAACAATTCAGACAAAGGAAAGTATTACAAAAAAATCCAGCCTACACTTCCCATCAAGACATGGTTTAATCAAGTTTCCATCAGAGGCTTTATCAAAACTATTTGTCGAATAAGAAGCAATCACTGTCTGACTCCAGTCTAGAAAAGAGAAATAAGACTTGTAGATAATGATGAATGTTTATGTGGAGAGCTAGCTGATCTACAACATATGCTGTTAGAATGTCCTTTACATTTTATTGAAATATCAAATTTCTGTACCAATCTAGTTCAAGTTAATGTACAATTTCCTTTTAATCTTATATACCTTTTACAATCAAACAATCTAGATGTTTATAAAATTTTATACAACCATGTTAATTGTTTAAAATTAAAGCTCTGATAAAAAAAAAAAATAATAAAATAAAATAAAAAGTTACTAAGAGGATATAAACCTCCGAGGTGTTGAATCGGGTTTAGGTCTTAGCGTAGTAAAAAAAAATATACAAAAAAAATACATAAAAAATAAAAAACAAAACAAAAAAAACTAAAAAAAAATAAATAAAAAATATAATTAAAAAATACAATAAAAAAAGTAATAAAAAACAGAGTAAAAAACTTAGTAGTAGTAATAGTTTTAAATTTAGATACTAAGCATATATTTTGTAAAAGAGAGAACTGAAAACACATTGACTGGCCAGTTGGTTGCTTAAACCACCCCAATAGCACACGACGTCGTCTGGACGTCTAAAATAGGTCCATTTTTGGTCCATCGTCCATGGACTATAAATGGACGTCCTTCGGTGGACTAAATATGTACGTCCTTCGGACGTCCGACGTTGGACGTCCTCCGGTGGACTAAATATGTACGTCCGACGTTGGACGTCCTTCGGTGGACTAAATATGTACGTCCTTCGGGTGGAATAAATATGAACGTCCTTTGGACGTCCGTACTGGACGAAATACGGACGTTTGCTGATCGTCCATATTGGACATATTATACGAATTACGGGATAAAATAGCAAAATAATTCAATAAAATATTAACTTAATTATGTTAATAAAATAGTTTACATCGATAAGATAATTATATTTAATTCAAAATTGCACAGTTTAATATTCTAAACATGTTTTTGTTTTTTTTTGTAAAGTGTGAAAATCTTATTTGTAAATTATTTGTTACAATGTTTTATTATTCTAGTTACCAAGATGACATAAGTTTGCTAATTAATTCTAGTAAGCAAAAATATAATTTTTATCAATGTATCCGTACTACAAATGAATCTTAAGAGCATCTTTTTGAAGTTGAATATACGTGCCCAAAATAGGCCCAGTCTTAGTCCTAATGTCTATGGACTATAAATGGATGTCCTTTGGACGTCCGACGTTGGACGTACTTCGGGTGGAATAAATATGAATACGGTAGACTAAATATGTACGTCCTTCGGACGTCCGATGTTGGAATAAATACGAACGTCCTTTGGACGTCCGTACTGGACGAAATACGGACTTTTTGTGGACGTCTGAAAATCACCCCCACTACTTGGTTCCTCTGTTCACAAAACTATAACGATAGGCGATAGATTTTCGATTCACC
Source organism: Diabrotica virgifera virgifera (assembly GCF_917563875.1). Classification (NCBI taxonomy): domain Eukaryota; kingdom Metazoa; phylum Arthropoda; class Insecta; order Coleoptera; family Chrysomelidae; genus Diabrotica; species Diabrotica virgifera. Next base: position 68,908,249 of record NC_065445.1, on the reverse strand, counting down.
CACCGAATCAGTTCGAAGTTGGAGAGTTGATCTCTCAGTCGTTGTCGTCGTTAGGGCTCCCGCGTAGAGTTTTATTCATTACCCACTGATTTTCATAATGTAAGAACTTATATTATATACGAATTAAAGTATAATATACTTATACATATACTATATATTACGTAAAACTATGAAGACGCTCTTTCACAACATAACACTAAGTCCGACCGCCTCATCGGGCCATTTAGAGCATCAATGCATAAGTCCATCCAATGGATTATTATGTGCCCCTTTGACATAGGCGCACAACATTTTAATCTACCACCCTGCGGATTCCTGCTCCTGGAGTTTTTCTGAAGTTCCGAAACAGTCTATGTTCCTGATTCCTCGATCAGATGAGGAGTTTTCGGAGCCATCAACCCCAGACAGCTACTGGAGCTCCACGTTGCAGCCAGTCACTTCTTGGTAAGTGAACGCCAAAGAGGAAGCATTCAGACTCTGCTGCTACCACCGTCTGGACATAGCCTATGGATTCCTGATAGCCTAGAGGACAAACTCGCCGAGAATGATGGACAAAACCACCAGCCAGGACAACTGGTATCCAAACATTGGTATTATTTACGTTTTTTATTACATTTACATATTTTTTCACGCTCTTTGATATATTTATTATGCTTTCTGGTATATTTTTCATACATTTTTCAATCTTATGGGTGTTTGGTAAAGAATGGGCCATAGCTTAAACTTGGATTACTGAGCTTAAAATAGGTCGATTTAAGCTAACTTACTTTAGTACGAAAGATGATAATAACCGAAATACAGGGTGTCAAATTTAAACTTTTATTTTATTCTTGATTATTTCCTGGGCAATACATCATTTTTGGTGTTGAATTTAGATTTCTTGTCCCAAAAAACCCCCGCTTACCAAATTTAGTGATATTATCCCATGCTTGTTAGGAAATATTCAAGAATAAATAAAATAAAAGTTTAAATTTGACACCTTGTATTTCGGTTATTATCAACTTTGGATTACTTCGACAATCCAAAACTTTGTTTTGGATTACTTCGACAACGAATATTTTACTGTGCAAAATAAGAAGAACGAAAGTAAATTGCAAATTACATTGTTGTTTATTGGAATAATTATTAGCGCCATTTACTTTCGTACTTCTTATGTTGCACAGTAAAATATTCGTTGTCGAAGTAATCCAAAACAGGCGTATGTTCGTGGAATGGCCCATACTAACGTAAGTTAACTTAAATCGACCTATTTTACCCTCCGAAATCTAAGGTTAAGCTATGGCCTATTCTTTACCAAACACTCTGTATAAGTACATATTTGCATTCCAGCCAATCTTTTTGATTTTCTATAAAGTATAGACTTCATTGAATTTTTACTGCAATGTAAGTAAAATCAACCTTCTTGGATTTGAATTACAATTGTTAAAGGAAAGTTCCGCTACCTCGGTCGCCCTTTGTTCGTCTTACTACTTACCTCTACCCATAACGGTTCTTTTGTCAAACATATTGGGTTGGTTTATTGTACCTAGTAAGCAAAAAGTATTTATTATTTATCTCAGTATTTTATAATCTATTTATAATATTGAAATATCTAAAGAGAGAAAGCGAAGGCGGATGAAAAAAAATTAGACAAAAATTGAATGATTATTATAATATTATAATATAATATTACACTATATAATAAGTATACATAGATAGAATATCTTCTTTTTAAGAAATTGTCCATTATCTCCAAATGAGCAAGGTGTCGATTTGAAATATATGTATAATATACAGCCCATTACGCACCACCTTAAAAATTGAGCATTTTTGATGTCTCGAATTTCCTAAACCAGTTGTCCCATCTAGGTGATTTTTTTATAATATTATAGCCTAGGCTATAGGCTACCTCCTTAAGCTTGTCATGCACGGGGAGCTATATACTGTAATATATATTATATCACATCGCTCTCTATAGTAATGAGTGAGCCTGCACACACGGAACCATTAGATCCGTGTCTCCAGGCTCACTCATTACTATAGAGAGTGATATGATATAATATACATAATATATTACAGTATAGCTCCCCGTTCATGACAAGCTTAAGGAGGTAACCTGTAGCCTAGGCTATAATATTATAAAAAAAAATCACTGAGATGTGACAACAGGTTTAGGAAATTCGAGACATCAAAAATGCACCATTTTTAAGGTAGTGCGTTAATTTCTTGGAGAAATGTAATTGTAATTTAATGTAAATAATGTAATACCCAATAATTGTAATTTAATATAAGATGTAATATAAGTTCCTTAAAAAATGTATTTTTTATTTCCCACAATACATTCTCCACAGATCTAAATATCGTCGCTAGACGTCCACCGAACGTCCTCTCAGGACGTTAGATGGACGTTCGGCAGCACGACATTGGACCACACTGGGACGTCTTATGAAGGTCCAATTGACGTCCACCGAACGTCCCCTCGGTCTTTAGGTGGACGTCCATTGGACGTTAGATGGACGTCCATTGGACGTTTGGCAACGTGGCATTTGGGCCAAACTAGGACGTCCTGTTAAGGTCCAATTTACGTCCCCTAGGACGTCCGATTAAGGTCCAATTTACGTCCGATTAAGGTCCAATTTACGTCCGATTAAGGTCCAATTTACGTCCGATTAAGGTCCAATTTAGGTCCCCTCGGACGTTAGGTGGACGTCCATTGGACGTTTGGCAATGTGGCTTTGGACCAAAATAGGACGTCCTGTTAAAGTCCAATTTACGTCCCCTAGGACGTCCGATTAAGGTCCAATTTACGTCCCCTAGGACCTTAGATGGACGTCCAATGGACGTTCGGTAGCGCGACATTTGGACCAAAATAGGACGTATAAAGGACGTTCCTCGGACGAAAACGGACGTCCTTAAAGTCCGTGAAGGACGTCCTATGGACGTCCTTGTGATATTAGGGCAGTGCCATTAAACACAAACATACAAACATTTAGTAAAGAAATTAAAAATCTCATAAACTATGGAATATTTACATAGATTGGTAACATACCGCAATTTTTCCTGCAAAATAAAATATTATAGGGTTTTATTAAAAATTAAAAATAAATAGTTTTGCAAATTTGTTTTTCAAGCTTTACCTACTTATAATTATTTACATAAATTAAGGGTCAAATTTAATTTAACAAGTCCCTTCAACTTTTCAGAAAAAATCGTAAAAATCTTCATAAAAACATGAATTACAGCAGCAGTGAAAAAAGTAAATTGTGTGCAAAAATGATATATTTTTCTAACATCGAAGTAAAAAAGCTTCTAAGTAGTAGGTATAATTTAATAAAAAAATATTAAATTATACCTACTACTTAGAAGTTGTTTTACTTCGATGTTAGAGTTTATTTAACTACATGGTATACTAGTATGGTATAACTAGACCCAAACCCAGACATCCAAAGTGAAAGTTATCCTCCAACACCAAATTGTTCTATATAGTCCACATAATGTTCAGAAAAAAGTCACACCATTTTGAGCGTCGGTTTTGGGGGGCAGAGGGGGGAGAAATCGGTAAATTCGTAGTTTTTTACGTTTTTCGTAAATATTTCTAAAACTATACGATTTAGCATAAACAACCTTCTATACGAACATGTTCTACGTTAAATTTGAAATAAAAAAGGTCCTATGCATAATCCTTCTAAAATGAACGGTTTCAAAGTTACTGAGGTAGTATAATTGGTCCAAAAAAAGGCCTAACCTGAACATCCAAAGTAAAAGTTTTCTTCCAACACCAAATTGTTCTATATGGTCCACATATTGTTCACTAAAAAGTTACACCATTTTGAGCGTCCGGTTTGGGGGGAGATGGGGGAGAAGTCGGTAAATTAGTAGTTTTTTTACGTTTTTTGTCAATATTTCTAAAACTATGCTTTAACGTAAAAAATGTTCTATACAAGAATGTTTTACATAAAATTTGAAACAAAAAAGGTCCTGTGCATTATTGCTATAAAATCGACAGTTCCAGAGTTACGGAGGGTGAAAAGTGAAGGTATTCGATATTTTTTATATTCATTGGGCAATTTCCTACTGATTTTCTTTAACAGGATTGTATTTTATAAATTAAATTTGCTATTTCAGTGGCCAATGGTATGTTAGTGATAAGCCCTTGAAGAAATGTCAACCTCACCACCCAAAATCATCATCAATTGCCCAAGGAATATAAAAAGTATCGAAAACCTCCACTTTTCACCCTCCGTAACTCTGGAACCGTTAATTTTATAACAATTATGTATGGACCTTTTTTGTTTTAAATTTTATGTAGAACATTTTTGTATGGAACATTGTTTACGCTAAAGTATAGTTTTAGAAATATTGACGAATAACGTAAAAAACTACTAATTTACCGATTTCTCCCTCCTCTCCCCCCCCCCAAACCGGACGCTCAAAATGGTGTAACTTTTTACTAAATCATATGTGGACCATATAAAACAATTTGGTGTAGGAGGAAAACTTTTATTTTGGATGTCTGGGTTAGGCCTTTTTTTGGACCAATTATACTATCTTACCTCCGTAACTTTGGAACCGTTTATTTTAGACGGAATATACATAGGACCTTTTTTATTTCAAATTTAATGTAGAATATTTTTGTATAAAAGGTTTTTCATGCTAAACCGCACAGTTTTAGAAATATTGACGAAAAACGTAAAAAACTACGAATTTACCGATTTCTCCCACCTCTCCCCCCAAACCCGACGCTCAAAATGGTGTGACTTTTTTCTAAATATTATGTGGACCAAATAGAACAATTTGGTGTTGGAGGTTAACTTTCACTTTGGATGTCTGGGTTATGCCATCTTTTGGATCATATCATACTATACAGCCAACCCAGGGAACTATCCCTTTTTAGTACATATTTTTCATTATGTATTTAAAAAATGATACTCTTGTATAAATCATATACTTTTTTGAAAATATCTTTTGCTTTCACCTAAACTTTGAAAAATTAAATTATTCATTATTACTTACCGTTTCGGAAACCAGCACAGAAATTAGAGTCAGAAGTGAACCGAGCAAAAAAGTCTCTATTTGAATAGATACATTGGATCGTTGAAACGACTGGCATTTTTGCTTGCATTAGTTTTTCTGATATTTTCTTGTTTTCATCAAAACCCCAGCCAACGACTGTACCTAAAAAAAGATCGTTGTTTGTGAATCCATCAAATACATTTAGTAAGTACGTTTGTTAACGGGAAAATATTGCAAGACCTCTAAATTCTAAAGAACGCTCCGATTTAGAAGAAATTTTGCAAATAAGCTCATCTTATCCTTCTCTTCAAAAGTGATATGACTACAATGTGTGCTTTTTATTTTTAAGGGGTGAAAACTACCCTTTTTTACCAAAAATTAAAAACAGCCGATATAAGCGTTATTTAAATCTAAATTATGTGTAGGTACGTTAAATACTTAGTATGTTAAATATAGCAATTTGATTGTTTCTCATATTGAAATGTATTTTATAGTTTATAACTATTTTTAAACCCTTAAAAACTACCCTCTAAATAAGAATTTTTATAAAAAATATTTTGTAACTTTAAATTAGGTAATGATGTATTTTGTAGTGATTTAAACTTTATTTTATGTTTGCAATTTAGTTTATTAAGTATTTAATATTTTCAACCCTTATAAATTACCCCTACAAATAGATTTATTAGATTAATTAGATCATTCATTCTTGGTAAAATATTGCAAAACCTGTGAATTTTAAACAACCGTTTGGGTTGACATGAAATTTGGCATTCACATAGCTAATAAGTTAAGGAGAAAAAGCGATACAGTACCGATGTGTACTTTTGCCCTGGGGGTGAGTTTCACCCCTTCTCGGGGGTGAAAAAATATAGGTCCAAAATAAGTACGGAAATGGATAAACTGACTAATTCTAAGCAACTTTTGTTCTATAAAGTTTTTTCACTAAGTCAATACTTTTCGAGTTATTTGCCAGTGAATATGTTCATTTTTCAACAAAAGAACCACGCTGTTAGACGGTTTTTCGCAAATAACTCAGAAAGTATGTATTTTATCGAAAAAATATTCCGGGCAGAAATATGGATTATGAAAAACTGAAAAAATCTGTGTATGTATGAAGTTTGTAGACCTAGTAGAACCAGAGTCGTAGCTAATGAAGTTCCAAGATACGGGGTGTTGAGATTTCTCTTACAAAGTGAAGATTTATTGATTGCTCTAAAACCGGTTGAGATATGCAAATGAAGTTTGGTGGGTTTTAAGAGGTAGTTATTACGCATTTATTGACAGACTTACTATTAAGAATTTTATATTCACCATTGGCGCGCATACGGGTACTAGTCTGAATTAAAAAAAATAGTACGCCACTGAGGTATTTCAAATTAAAAAGCATTTTTGAGTTACTTATTTAATTTATGACAGAAAATATATCTTCCCTTTTTTTCATACGATGCGCCTTTTTCATGAAAAAAAAATCAAATTCTTACATCAACGCTTAAAAAGTATTCGACATAAGTTTCAATATGGTTTTTTAACGATAACTTCTGTAATTTTCAAGATATTTCATTGTTCCAAAGCTTATTTTGTGGGGAATTATAAGTGCTAAAAGTATTCAGAAGCTGGACTTTCTGGAGGTCTTTGATTTTTAAAGCATGCGATTCAAAGAGCTTGGAAAACTGCTTCTCACACTTACGTGCAAACTTAAAATATAAATATCTCACTCAGTGTTTAACATAGAGACATTGGAACAACTGAATACGTTTTAGTATAAAAAATACTACATTTTAGTATTGATATATATTTTTCAGATTTCTTTTACTTTTCAAGTAATTTTGGAAAAATGGAAAACATTTATAAAACATCAAAAACTAATTTAATACTAAATTGAAATTTTTTTCAAACATAAGCAATTTAAACTGGTTAAAATCTCAGAACGCGTAGTCAGGCTATAAATAAACCTAATTGTATATGGAATATTGTTAATTTTTATTTTTGTGGAAAATTCAATTGAGGAAAATTTAAGTAATTATTCTTTTTATTTTTCAAAGACATAATCGTTTTGTTTGGCACGAAAAATTTCAAGAAGATATAGGATCGATGGAAATTACAGACTGGAAAGAGAAAGCGAAAAAGAGGATACAGTGGAGAAACATAGTGCAGCAATTTTTACAAAGACATTAAATCAAATTATATAATAAATATAAGACATTAGTATATATTGTCATTTGTATTATGTAAAATTGTTATTGTTAAGTTGTAAAGCCCTAGGCCTCCAAGGCCTGTAGAGCAGGTTAAATAAATAATCGTTTTGTTTTTGTAATAACTCAGCCATTTTTTATCCAAATCACTTTTATCATAGCACCTTTTAAAGGTATCAGTAAAATATTTAAAAGATGTCTCCATAATTTTTTTCTAAAAATCTCTATTTCTTGCGTTATTTAATGATAAAATGTTTGATTCAAGGTTAATTCGAAAAAACCCCAATTTTAAGTAGGCTGTAACTTAGGTTGTGCTATGTCTATAATAATTTAAAGAACACCACTCCATTCACTAATTTAATAGGTTTCTTTTTGATTATAATGACTTTTTCGTAAAAGTGCATAATTTCAATAATAAATTATCAATTTACCGAAAAAGTCGTATATAAGATTTTTTACTCAGAATTTAAATATCTATCAATTTCCGAGGTTATTTTGAGGTTAAATATTTCCACCCCCGAGAAGGGGTGGTACCCACCCCCAGAGCAAAAGCACACATCGGCACAATATCACTTTTTTCTTTGACATATTATCTATATGTATGCCAAATTTCAAGTCAATCCAAGCGGTTCTTTAAAATTTACTGCAAAAACTGTCAAAGAATGGACTAATTATTAAAAATCATTTTAAAATAACGGGAAAAATTAATTAACACAAAAATTCATGAGTAAAGGAAACAGAAGCGACTGATGTAGCTCTGTGTTGTAAGTCCACTAATACACCAGTCTATCTGTCAAAAAATCATTGATTTCACGTAAAAATATTATACAGATATTTGAAGGTTCTTAAAGCTATATGAAAGGTACCCGATGAAAAATCCGTGAAGACGTACAACAAAAAAAAGGACATCTAGGATATTAGTGCACCCTATGTAGGTACTAACGCACAGCTGAATCTTATGTTTGTGCGTCACAGTGTTGCCATGCCATTTCTTTCATAATTTCAATCAATGTTAAATGTACCTACAAGAATAATAGAATAAGAACTTTTACTTCTCCGTCATTATACTAGGTAGAATGACAAATGGGGTGTCAAATGAAAGCTTATATTCCAAGGATAGTACTAAAGGTGAGAAATTAGACCTAGATTGTCTGTCCCTCAAAAAATAAGCGTTATATTGGGGATTTCTAATGTCGACATTAATAGTTGCACTATTTTTTTTTTCTATAAAACATGTTGATCTAAAACTTACCAGAAAACTTCTTTGTACTCTCTACTTTCAAATAAACGTGATTAAGAAGCTAAATTTTAAACTTCGTCACACAAATTTTGCGATTAAACTTTGCAATGCACAAATCCGCACCTTTTTCTTTGAAAAATTCATAACCTTTATCATGATAAGAATAAAAACTTGAAGCAGGTACCTTTGTCTTCAGAAATGTTAGAGCTATATACTGTAAAAATTTCAGAAAAAAATATTTAAATGGTACAGAGTTGTACCGAGGTAAACGCAAAAAACGTGATTTCATTTTTTTTATTTTTAGGTTAAAATTGCGATGTTGACAATGTTCCCCCACATAAAATTCAAAATAAACCTCATTATCGTTTTCAGAACCCTCGATAATATAAAGTATGAATAAAATTAGCTATTCACCCCTCCGTGGTCAGTATCTCGAAAACTAAGCTCTTTTTTGAGGGTGTCCTGCTCGTGTATAATATCACAAAAAATTGTAACGTGATAGTATGAAAAAATAGAGGATACGGCAACGGTGTTACAAGTGATGGTCGGATCCAATGCCAAAATCTACACAGACATATTCTCTCGTTCCATCCCTCCTTGTGGAGTATTGGGCGCTTATGCGTTTCTTGGCCAAAAGTGTAAGATTGCTGTCTGGCCGGGACAGCGCATCTTCTTTTGTTTTTATTCTCTGGATAAATTGTGAACTAATTCCCTCCACTCTCTTCTATCTTTTGCTCTCTTTTTGACTTCGCCCCATCTTAGTCCAATTTTTTCGTGTTCTCTCGTTGTTGTTCTTTTCCAGCTGTTGTCTGGTCTGCCCCTCTTTCTTTTCCCCTCTGGTTGGTATTCAAGTGCTTGTCTTGCTATGCTGCTTTGGTCTTTCCTTAAAGTGTGGCCGATCCATTTCCATTTTTTTTCCTTGACTGTAGTAGATACGTTAGTTTGCTTTGTCCTTTCCCATAGTTCTGTATTAGTTATTTTATTTGGCCAGTATATTTTCAGGATTTTTCTTAGAGATTTGTTTACAAATGTTTGTAGTTTTTTAGTTGTAGTTTCGTCCTGTTTCCATGTTTCTGCTCCATAGAGTAGTATACTTTTAATGCAACTGTTAAAGATTTTAATTTTTGTTGTTTCCGATATTTCGTTTGTTTGCCAAATTTTATTTAAAGCGTTGAATGCGTGTTGCGCCTTTGTTATTCTCGTCTGTATATCCTTTTTACACCCTCCGCTCCTTTCCATGACAGATCCCAGATATGTGAACTTGTCTACCTCTTCTACTTCTTTAGCGTTTATCATTATTTTATTATTTGGATGGTTATTATTTTTTAGAAGTTTAGTTTTTTCTGTGTTTATTCGAAGTCCGATCGTGTCGGAGTACTGTGCCAATTTGTCAATTTTTGCTTGCATATGATTTCGGTGTTCAGTTATAAGGCAGATGTCATCTGCAAATTCGAGATCTTCTAACTGTTTGAAAAGGTTCCACCTGATGCCTGTTCGATCGTCGATTACTTTCCTCATTACCCAATCTATCATAATAATAAATAGGGTAGGGGATAGTACACAACCCTGTTTGACTCCACTTTCTATGGATATTTCTTCTGTTACTTCACCTGAATGTTCTAGTTTGGCTTTGTATCCTTCGTAGAAGAGTTTAATAAAGTTTATGATTTTTTGTGGTATCCCATATAATCTAAGGATTTTCCACATCTGTGCCCTATTTACACGGTCAAAGGCCTTTTCGAAGTCGATAAAACTCACATCTATATCTTTATTCCATTCATTTGTTTGTTCCAAGATAATTCTAAGGGTGCAAATGTGATCAATAGTGGAATGGTTGGAACGGAAGCCTGCTTGGTTGTTTCTCAGTTTTTTATCTAGTTCCGGCTTCAATCTTTCCAAAATGATTTTGGTCAGCACTTTGGATGTGGCACTTAGTAGTGTTATTGCACGCCAATTGTTGCATTTGCTCAGGTCTCCTTTTTTGGGTATTTTTATAATCAATCCCTCTTTCCACTCCTTTGGCAATTCTTCGTCCGTCCATATTTTATTCAAAAGTGTATGTAGCATCTCTACTGACTGCTCGGTGTCTGCTTTTATTATGTCAATGGGTATATTGTCGATTCCTGCGGCTTTGCCATTTTTTAGTAGTTTTAGGGTGTTTCCAATTTCTTCCATTGTAATTTCTCCAATATTCACTTCTAGCTCTGGTGATTCTACTTCATCTTCTATGATTTGAGTTATTTCATGCTTAGCATATATCTCTTCGAAGTATTCCTTCCATCTTTGTATTATTTCTTTCTCATTTTTTATCCTATTTCCTTGTTTATCCTTTACTTCTCGTATATTTCGTTGTGCTTTTCCTGTTAAGTTTCGTATGATTGTATATTGTGTTCGTAAGTCGTTTTCTTTCGCTGCTTCTTCTGATATATTTAGCATCTCATTTATATAGTTTCTTTTATCTTTTCTGGCTTGTTTTTTTACTTCTGCGTTTTTTGCCTTGTATTTCCTTTCAAGTGCCCTCTCTTCTTTCGATCCTTCCTTTTGTAGAATTTCTTCTTTAATCTTTTTTCTTTCTTCTATCAGTAGTAGAGTGTCTTTGGTAATCCATTTTTTATTTTGTCTTCTTTTTAATCCGATTGTTTCTTTTGCTGTATTCGTCATCACTTCTTTAAAATATTTCCATGTTTCTTCGACTGACTCTCCAGTTTGTTGTGATACTGTTCGGTTAATTGCCAGTTTCTCACTGAATTTATTTCTTATACATTCTTGTTTTAGGGCATCAACGTTATACTTGTTCCTTCTGCTGATTTTTTGGTTTTTATCTCTGGCTAATTTCATTTTTAGTCTCGCTTTGATTAGCATGTGGTCTGATCCCACATCAGCACCTCTTAAGCTCCTGACATCTTGCAGCCAGCTTCTCCATTTATATTCAATTATTATGTGGTCTATTTGATTCTTGTATCTCCCTCCCGGTGATTTCCATGTTTCCTTATGTATCCGCTTATGTTTAAAGATGCTTCCGCCTATTAAAAGTTCATTTTGCTCACAAAATTCGATTAATCGATTTCCATTGTCGTTTCTCTCTCCGATTCCCTCCTTTCCCATCACATGTTCATGTCCTTTATTATCATTTCCTATTTTTGCATTAAAGTCTCCGATTACTATTTTTATATCTCTTCTATATTTATTATTGATCTTATTAAACGTTGTTTGTAGTTGCTCGTAAAATTCTTCCTTCTCATTTTCGTCGTTTTTATTTGTGGGAGCATATACATTTATTACTATTATGTTATAATATCTTGCCTTCAGTCTCGCCCAAATAATCCTTTCTGACACTGGTTCCCACTCTACTAGAGCCTTTCTCCCCTTTTGGGTTAGCAGTATTGCCACTCCCTTTTCGTGTTTGTCATTTACATCCGTATTCCCAGAATATATCATTAGCTGTTGGTCACCTACTCGGGTTGATCCACTACCATTCCATCTTGTTTCGCTTAGTCCGACAATGTCTAATTTGTACTTATCAATCTCTTGGCTTACCTGCTCCAATTTGCCGGTTTCGTGTAGGGTTCTTACATTCCATGCACCTATAAATATGTTCTCTCTTATGTCTATTTCATGTTTATCTTTCGTTTTTGCTCTATTTCTATTTTCGTCCTTGCTCAATTCCTTTTTCTGTGCCTTGTCTGTCGTGATTTGTGCTTTTGTTTGTGTATTTTCGTCTTCTGTTAGTTTTTTGGATTTCCCTGGTCTTCTTCTAGCTGGTTGCTGTATTGATTCCATTTGTGTGTTTTTCCATCTATTATTAATTTATTATATTTTATTGTAACACTTTTACCCTTATTGATTTCTTCATTTGCGACTTGTCTTATTTTTTTCTGTGTTTGTAGTTCTTCTTTTGTTATGTCATTATTTATATATACTTTATTGCCTTTTATGTGTTTTAGTTTAGCTTTATTTTGCATGATCTTTTCTTTTTCAAACTTGTTCTGTAGTTTGACCAAACATGTTTTTTCTCCCAGTTTGATAACTTCTTCGATTTGAACATTGATATTCATTTCTTTTTCCATGAAGTTTCCTACAGTTTGTTTCAGTGCATTTCTATCGATTGTATCTATTGGCAAGCCTTGTATTACAACATTATTTACTTTCCTTTCCTTTTCTAGTCTTTGTACACGTATTTTCATATCGTTTAGTTCTTTTTTCATTTCTTCCTTCTCCTTGTGTTTAGTTTGGTTTTCTTGTTTAACTTTCTCCAATTCTGTTTTCAGGTCGTTTAATTCCTCCCAGTACTTTCTCTGTTCATTCTTTATCTCTTTTACTTCCGTTGTTAAATTTTTTGTTTCTGTGGTTAAGTCATGCATCATTTTAATAATTTGATCGAGCTTATTATCTTCGTTACGGGTTTTGTTAGGCGATCTAGACACTTTTTTACTTTTTTGGAACAATTCTTCCTCTTCTTCTCTGTTCCTCTTTCTATGGTCTTCTGATGTGTCGTCGTCCGAATCCACTTTGTATCTATCCATTATTTTTACCGGTGTTAACAAATTCGAAGCCATTTTTTGTGGCGCAGCGTGCATGTATTACTCACTCCCGTTACTTAATAGTCCAATCGGTGTTTTGTCACTGTTCGGTTTGCGAAAAAGTGCCGAGCCCGCCTCAAAAGCGCGGAGGCTCTTCACCTTATCAAACCTAAATAGTTACTGTTATTTATAGTTCGTTAATTTGCATACGATATTTTTGTTCTTTCCCAATAAATATAAGAAATTGTACACATACAGATTATTTTCACTTACTTATATTCACTCCCGTTACTTAATAGTCCAATCGTTATTTTGTAACAGTTTGGTTTGCGAAAAAGTGGCGAGCCCGCCTCGATGGCTCAAAATCAAGTCACCTTATCAGAACTAATTAGTTTCTGGTTTTTATAGTTCTTTAATTTGCAAGCGATATTTTTGTTCTATTCAATAAATGTAGATATAAGAAATTGTACTTACAAATTATTCTGCTTGTTTTCTTGGCTCACTTTCTGCACAATTTCACTTTGTCACTTTATGGTTTCTTTGGCGCTTTAAAAGCTTTTTAATTATAGCCGTAATAATCACAAAACTTGATAAAAGTTACGAGCACTCATAAACACGTCTTACCAATTCAATTAGAGATGGGAAACTGAGGTTAAATATTTCCACCCCCGAGAAGGGGTGGTACCCACCCCCAGAGCAAAAGCACACATCGGCACAATATCACTTTTTTCTTTGACATATTATCTATATGTATGCCAAATTTCAAGTCAATCCAAGCGGTTCTTTAAAATTTACTGCAAAAACTGTCAAAGAATGGACTAATTATTAAAAATCATTTTAAAATAACGGGAAAAATTAATTAACACAAAAATTCATGAGTAAAGGAAACAGAAGCGACTGATGTAGCTCTGTGTTGTAAGTCCACTAATACACCAGTCTATCTGTCAAAAAATCATTGATTTCACGTAAAAATATTATACAGATATTTGAAGGTTCTTAAAGCTATATGAAAGGTACCCGATGAAAAATCCGTGAAGACGTACAACAAAAAAAAGGACATCTAGGATATTAGTGCACCCTATGTAGGTACTAACGCACAGCTGAATCTTATGTTTGTGCGTCACAGTGTTGCCATGCCATTTCTTTCATAATTTCAATCAATGTTAAATGTACCTACAAGAATAATAGAATAAGAACTTTTACTTCTCCGTCATTATACTAGGTAGAATGACAAATGGGGTGTCAAATGAAAGCTTATATTCCAAGGATAGTACTAAAGGTGAGAAATTAGACCTAGATTGTCTGTCCCTCAAAAAATAAGCGTTATATTGGGGATTTCTAATGTCGACATTAATAGTTGCACTATTTTTTTTTTCTATAAAACATGTTGATCTAAAACTTACCAGAAAACTTCCTTGTACTCTCTACTTTCAAATAAACGTGATTAAGAAGCTAAATTTTAAACTTCGTCACACAAATTTTGCGATTAAACTTTGCAATGCACAAATCCGCACCTTTTTCTTTGAAAAATTCATAACCTTTATCATGATAAGAATAAAAACTTGAAGCAGGTACCTTTGTCTTCAGAAATGTTAGAGCTATATACTGTAAAAATTTCAGAAAAAAATATTTAAATGGTACAGAGTTGTACCGAGGTAAACGCAAAAAACGTGATTTCATTTTTTTTATTTTTAGGTTAAAATTGCGATGTTGACAATGTTCCCCCACATAAAATTCAAAATAAACCTCATTATCGTTTTCAGAACCCTCGATAATATAAAGTATGAATAAAATTAGCTATTCACCCCTCCGTGGTCAGTATCTCGAAAACTAAGCTCTTTTTTGAGGGTGTCCTGCTCGTGTATAATATCACAAAAAATTGTAACGTGATAGTATGAAAAAATAGAGGATACGGCAACGGTGTTACAAGTGATGGTCGGATCCAATGCCAAAATCTACACAGACATATTAGGGTGCACTAATATCCAAGATGTCCAAAAAATATAGCGCAACTTTAAAAATATAGACGTTATACATCCCCAAAATAACGCTTATTTTTCGAGATACTGACCAAGAGAGGTGAATTGCTAATTTTTGTCTTATTTTATATTTTCGATGGTGCTGACAATGAAAAAGAGGTTTATTTTGAATTTTATGTGAGGGAACATTGTCAAAATCGCAATTTTAACCTAAAAATGAAAAAAAAGTGAAGTCACGAATTTTTACGTTAACTCGCTACAACTCTGTTCCATTTTAATATTTTTTTTCTAAAATTTCTACAGCATATATTTCTCACCTTTGCAAAGACCATGAAAGTAACTGTAGTCTTTCAGTCTTTTCTTTATAAAAGTTAAGAATTTTTAAAAATGAAAGGTGCAGATTCGTGAATTGCAGAGTTAAATCGCAAAAATTAAGTGAAAATATTTAAAATTTATCTATTTGATTACGTTTATGTTAAACCATAGAGTTTAAATAAGTTTTTTCTACAAACGTGTTAAAAATGCAACTTTTAGCACAAAATTTTTAAGGCACTGCAGTTAAAATTGAAATGTCAAATTTTGAAAACAAACGTCAAAATATTTTTTGTATTTCATTTTTACATTTTTTACATTAATATTAACAGTACAACTTGCGCAATTTGAAAAAGGTTTTTTAGAAGGCTTTTTAAAATTTAATTTAAACTGTATTCCCACATAACAATGATGTTCGCATCATGTTCAAAGCATATACTACCAACATTCGATAGAGTATATTCTTTTTAGTACATGCGTAGTACAAGCATAGCATGTACCCTAAAAAACATTCTAAATTTTATGTTCTTTGCATATACTTTAAAGAATATTCTCGTACCGAATATACGGAGCACATTCGTGTACGTAGTATCTCGGAATATTCGTAAAAGTATATTATTGGAATATACCTTTACGAATATACTTTAAAAAGTATGTGCTTATCACATACTTGTTCGTATGTACTTTTAAAATATCTTAAAAAGAATATGTATGTATAGGAAGAATAACGTTAGCCTTATAGATTATCAACTTATTATTTTTAGAATAATTAATAAACTTTATGTATGTAGGTATCCCGGACGAATTCATTTCTTAAAATTGTTTTAATTGTAGGTATGGTAAAAAAGTTTAAAAATTAATTTGTATTAAAGAGAAAAAATTTCGTTTTCATAATTGAAATGAATTTACCATTTTGATTTTACCATGAGTATTTTTACATCGTTGGAATTTATTAGATACATGCAATTGCTGTTTATAAAAGAATACACCATTACCAGATCGTAAAAGATCGGAATAATGCAAACGGAATAACGGAAATGACCCTTCTCATTTTACCTGCATAGGAATTAACAAAGGTTTTATGAAAATAAAAACGCAAACACAAACACTAAACAGGCACAGGGCACAGTGCACAGGCATTTGTGTTTGTATCCAATCTATGCTTGATGCTGTGTTAGGTTAGGAGGAAGACGAACGACAAAGTATACTAGGAACTAGACTAGGAACATACATAATCTGTTTATTTTGTTTGTGGTGCTTGAAAATATTAAATTCATTTTAATAACTCAATATTACTTAAATAGTAGGTAAGTAAAAAATATATAAATTTTTGTTATAGTTTAGTTTCACTAAATATTATATAATATTTCCCACATAACAATTTCATCTTCTTAGTAGATTCATAGAACATACTTTTCAGAAAAAGTATATACTGAGAATATGCGTAATTACCATTGCGAATGTGCAAAGCAGATACTGAGTATGAGTATATACTACATTACAGTACTTAAACGTTCTATGTATATACTTGGAATGTACTACCGCACTTCTTTTCAGTATATACCAAGAATATACTTCTTAGAACATTCGAAGGAAGTGCTATAAATCTTCTATTTATATACTTAGAACGTACT
Source organism: Diabrotica virgifera virgifera (assembly GCF_917563875.1). Classification (NCBI taxonomy): domain Eukaryota; kingdom Metazoa; phylum Arthropoda; class Insecta; order Coleoptera; family Chrysomelidae; genus Diabrotica; species Diabrotica virgifera. The sequence continues at coordinate 68,891,380 of NC_065445.1, read as the reverse complement.
ACCACACATCTTTTTAGTTTATACCAAGAATGTACTTTTTAGAGTATTCCAAGGAAGTGCTATAACCTTCTATATATATACTTAGAACGTAGGTACTACCGCACATCTTTGTATGGGAAGAATTATATTTTTAATAATATTCTAAGAAAGTGCTATCAATGTGCTTTGTTGCTCAGAAGTATGTTTTCGGCATCACCTAATCTCATCTTAGGTTCTACTGGTTCTACCAAATACCTATTATATTTACATACATTTTAATTGCATATGAGAATGTAGTTAGTACCTACATTCTACAATATTACTTAAATCGAAAGTACATATTTATAAATTTTAGTTATTTATATAAATTATTATATAATATCTAGCTAAACTAAACTATGTATAATAAGTAACTAAAATTTATATACTTATATGTTTATTTACCTAGATACGTACTATTTAAGTAATATTGAGTTAGCAAAATAGATTAGATATATTTTGAACCACCGCAAACAAAATAAAGAGATTATGTTAGTCCTTGTACTTTATCATTCGTCTTCATCCTTAACACTGCACACTGCATAGATACAAATAAATAATGCATGTTTTCGTTTTCATATTTTACTGTTGTTTCCTATCCCTGATCCATTCAGGTAAGAAATGGTCAGAAATGGTTAGAATAAGACGGGGGATATGTACTGTGGAATAACAACATCGGTGGTTAGTGTTGCCAAACGGAGGGAAATCTCCCTTTTTGCGGGAATTTTCAACATAAAAGGTGATAAAGGGAAAAGTTAACTAAAAAAGGAATTTTTGCTTCAGCCCAAATTGTAAATTATTAAAAAAATCAAATTATTTGAAAATAGATAGATAGATAGATATCTTTATTTCAAAATAGGTAACCTAATATACAAATTTAACTTAAATACATTTTTTTTACATATAAAACGAAAGAAAATCAATCAATACAATGATTCACAATAAAAAAATTCAATAAAAAAATAATAAATGTAATAATAAATTAAAAAATAATAATAAATTAATAACAATTATAATCAAAATTAATAACGAATTATTATCAAATTAACAAGTTCACCAACCAATAATAGGCAATAAAAATAAACAAAAATATTGTGCACGTTCTCCGCCAATTCAAATACATACTACTTTAAATTTTTAAGGAAAACCTTTAATTTATCTTTAAAACTTTTAACTGTCCTACAGTCTTTTAATTCATTAGGCAATTCATTAATTTCTCTGAAACCTCTAAATATTAATGAATTCATTGAGCTGCTATAATTCATTTTAGAAAAGTATATGTTATTTTTATTTCGAGTATCGTGTATGTGTGTATTAGGAAAATTAATAAATTGCTGAAAATAACCGGGAGCTATATTGATTTTAATTTTAAAAACCAAAATCAATGCAAAATATTGAAACCTTTGATATACCGAAAACCAGTTCAATGTATTCAGCATTAACTTTATTGGTGTCAATCGACCCATTCTTAATATTATACGCATACCACGATTTTGTAACTTTTGAAGTTGCCCCATTTTATTTAGGTTGAACAAATATAAGACTGATGCACAATAATCAAAATGAGGTTGTATTATTGTATTATATACAGTAAGTCTAGTTTCTAAAGATAAATTTTTTGCTATTCTTGTAAAAAAGTATAATTTCTTGCTGATTTTTTTGTGTATATAAACAAAATGATCTTCCAATGAAAGAGTGTTATCAAGTTGAAATCCTAAGTATTTAATAGTTGTTGTTATTTCAAAATAATTAAACATATCTTCTCAGATTTTGTAAACAGGAGGGAATTTTTTATAAAAGTGGGAATTTTTAAGGTAAGTTGACAGAAAAAGCTTACTCGACGGTTGGCAACACCAAAGCCTTTGGTTGTTGGTTTTGGCACGTTTTGGTGCTGGAATGGCACATATTGAATTGAATGTACCTAAATTCAAATTCCAACGATGTAAAAAATACTCATGATAAACTAGAAATCGTAGGAAATTTCAATTATGGAAACGAATTTTTAATAATAAACGTTAATACAATTAATGTTTAAACTTTTTACCATACAACAATTTTGAAATGAAATTCGTTCAATACTACCTACATACAAAAATTTTATTACCTAATTATTCTAAAAAATAACGAAGTTGATAATCTATAAGGCTAATATTATACTTCCTATACATATACATATTATTTTTAAGATATTTTAAAAGTATCTACTTATAAGTGTGTGTTAAGAATATTTGATAAAGGTATATTCTAAGAATAAACTTTTACGAATATTCCGAGATACTACGTACACGAATGTACTCAGTATATTCGGTACGAGAATATTCCTTGAAGTATATGCAAAGAACATGAAATTTAGAATGTTTTTTAAGGTACATGCTATGCTTGTACTACGCATATACTAAAAAGAATATATTCCGACGAATGTTGGTAGTATATGCTTTGAACATGATGCGAACATCATTGTTATGTGGGTTATATCTAGGTATTATATTTATATATTCAGCATGTTTATTTTGATATGCACATAATACCTAAATATAATATATACTTGCCTATATAATAATATTTATACAAATATCTAAAATTTATATGTACCTACCTACTTACTTTTTAAGTAATTTTGTAAAATGTAGTAATTACATTCTCGTATGCAATTTGAGTATGTAAATATGATACTTGGTAGAACCTAGGATGAGATTAGGTGATGCTGAAAACATACTTCTGAGCAATATAGCACTTGCTTGGAATATTTTTAAAAGTATATTCTTCCCACCTACTAAAAAGATGTGCGGTAGTATATTCTAAGTACAGTAGAACCCTGATTATCCGTGTGCGGATTATCCGGGCTGCGGATTATCCATGCTATGATTTTCTATTACTTAAATTGCATTTTTGAGGTTTTATCAAAATAGCGTCACTGTAAATCACTCGACGGAAACTCTATACGCGGAGAGGGAGACTCATAATGAAAGATTTATTTTTCTGTTGTCTTTTTATGGTAGGGCTATATGTATGGATATACGTACATATGTATTACAATAAGAAATAAATGTTCAAATTATCCGTGCTTTTCAATTATCCGTGCCAACGTCTGGTCCCGAGGGGCACGGATAATCGGGGTTCTACTGTATATAAATAGAAGGTTTAAAGCACTTGCTTAGAATGTTCTAAAAAGTATATTCTTGGTATATACTGAAAAGAAGTGCGATAGTACATTCTAAGTATATACAATAGAACATTTAAGTACTGTAATGTAGTAGGTATATACTCAGCATCTGCTCTGCACATTCGTAATGGTAATTACGCATATTTTCAGTATATACTTTTTCTGAAAAGTATGTTCTATGAATCTACTAAGAACATGAAATTGTTATGTGGGTTATTGCATTTTTAACACGTTTGTAGAAAAAAACTATTAAAACTTGTTAGAATATACAACAATAAAAGTAGATGTTATTCAATAGTTGTTATGATTTACGTATTGACAGTATAGCTAGTTTTGATGTAATGTCAAGAAAAATATAAAAATGGAATGTCAGTCAAGTTCAAGTAAAAGTTTTTGTAGGTATTGTCCTGTAATTGAGAATGAATAAATTATAATTGTTGATATATAAGACGTTTGTAGAAAAAATATTGTATGATATACGTGTTAAAATTACATTTTTCAGGCACTCATGCGAACCTTCACATGCGTGCCTTAAAATTGTATTTTTAACACTTATATCATAAATAACTAAAAAAAAACTATTATGGGGAGTTTTAGGTCTAGATGTGTATAGAAAAAATATGGTGCAACTTTTAATTTTAAGAAAAACGTGGTTTAACTTTTTTTTATTTTTAGGGCAAAATTGCCATTTTGACAATGTTCTCCCACCTAAAATTCAAAATAAACTTGATTTTCGTTTTCAGCACCATCAAAAACATAAAGTAAAACCAAAATTAGCCATTCACCACCAATGATCAGTATCTCGAAAAATTAGCGTTATTTTGAGGATTTATGTTAAAAGTTGCACCATTTGATAGATGTTAAAAGTTGCACCATTTGTTTTCTATAAAACATTTTGATCCAAAAGTTTCCAGAAAACTTCTTTGTACTCATGTTTTATTTTTGAATTTTATTTAAAATCTATATTTCAAATTTTGTCAGTCAAATTTTGCGATTAAACTTTGAAATTCACGAATCTGCACCTTGTACTTTAAAAGATTCATAACTTTTACTAGAATAAGAATAAAATCTTAAAGCAGAAACCATTGTCTTCAAAAAAGTAAGCGATATATAGTGTACAAACTTTAGAAAAAATATTAAAACGGACCAGAGTTGTAGCGAGCTAAACGCAAAAAAACGTGATTTAATTTTTTTTATTTTTAGGGTACAATTGCAATTTTGACAATATTCCCCCACCTAAAATTTAAAATAAATTTCATTTTCGTTTTCATCAAGGTCAAAAACATAATCTAAGACCAAAATTAGCCATTCACCACCCATGGTCAGTATCTCGAAAAATAAGCGTTATATTGGGGATTTCTAATGTCGACATTAAAAGTTGCACTATTTTTTTTTTCTATAAAACATTTTGATCTAAAACTTACTAGAAAACTTCTTTGTACTCTCTATTTTAGCATAAACGTGATTAAGAAGCTAAATTTTAAACTTCGTCACACAACTTTTGCGATTAAACTTTGCAATGCAGAAATCCGCACCTTTTCCTTTGAAAAATTCATAACCTTTATCAGGATAAGAATAAAAGCTTGAAACAGGTACCGTTGTCTTCAGAAATGTTAGAGCTATATACTATAAAAATTTCAGAAAAATATTTAAATGGAACAGAGTTGTTGCGAGGTAAACGCAAAAAACGTGATTTTTTTTTTATTTTTAGGTTAAAATTGCGATTTTGACAATGTTCCCCCACATAAAATTCAAAAAAACCCCATTTTCGTATTCAGCACCCTCGAAAATATAAATTATAAATAAAATTAGCCATTCACCCCTCCGTGGTCAGTATCTCGAAAACTAAGCGCTTTTTTGAGGGTGTGCCGCTCGTGTATAATGATAATTAACATAATTGATTACAATCAACTGATTGACGTACGAATGAGGGGTGTTGTTATTTGATGGTTGTAAGGGAACTTAATTATAATCAACTTCTTGATTAGTGTTCGAACAACCGGCCCTAAGGGTTTAATAATTTTTTGGAGAACTATAAAATGATGAGTTTGGACACGTCCAAAATAAATCAAGCAATAGAAAAAAAATCACCAAATATGTACAATAAGTTAAATCATGATAATTCTAGTCACAATATTGCAGTTTGATACAGCTACAGCTACATTTCGTAAAATTATTCTATTGTTTAGGGACACATACGAGTACATAGACAATAGGTATTCTTTAATTTACTTTTTAAGATATATTTAAGAATATTTACTTGGGAACGGGGGATTTATTAGTATAAGTAAAAATAGAATATTTAGCGATTGATAAATAGTTATAGGTAATACTGTTTTAACAATCATAATATATTGGAACGGAATTTAATTAAAGAACTCGAGATCGGTAAAAACGCCAGCGAGCATAAAGATATTGGAATTCTTCAGAAATCATCAACATTGAACTTCTAATTCATCATCATCATCATCAATGGCGCTACAACTCTTCGTGAGTCTTTGGCGCGTTTACTATTGCCTTCCATGTTTGTCGGTCCTATGCCACTAATTCCCATTGTCGCACTCCCATTTTCTCTAGATCTTCTTTGACTGCATCTTTCCACCTTTTTCTAGGCCGCCCTACATACCTTCTTCCATCTGGCCTTTCCCAGAACATATTGTTTATAAGGCGATTGTCGTTACTGCGTATCACATGCCCTGCCCATCTGAGTCTATTATCCTTTATATATCTGACTAGATTTTCTTTTCCGAATAGCGACTCTAGCTCGTTATTGTATCTGCGCCTCCATTCGTTTGTCACGCTGTCTCTGCAAGGGCCATATATCATTCGAAGGATTTTACGTTCCTACACCAGCAATTTATTTACTTCTCTTTTTGTTAGCGTCCATGTTTAGCTTCCATAAGCGACTGCTGGTCGTATTATGGTCTTATATATATCTGGATTTTGGCACCTCGTGAAAGAAGTTCTGACTTCATTAGATGTTTCATTGCAAAGAAAGATCTGTTTCCTGCCATTATTCGCGTTTCAACTTCTCGCTCTAAGTTGTTGTCATTTGTGATTGTTGCTCCTAGGTATTTAAATTTTTTACAGGGCCGGCGATAACGGGCCTGCAAGGGATGCATTGCAGGCGGGCGCCCCTGCTTGGAGGGAGCCAAAATAAGCTTTTTTTGGTTGGTATTATATAAAATACTAATTAAAAAAAACTAAAGGGCGCAAATGCTAGTTTTGCAGGCGGGCACCTTATACCCTAGCGCCGGTACTTTTAACCACTTCGAAGTTATGATCGTTTATAATAATATTTTGCCTTATTCGCCGTCGTTCTTGTTTTGAGACGACCATGTATTTTGTTTTATGCAGCTTCTTCAAAGCTCGAGAAAATATCCTTAATTTTTAATGTTGATTGTGCTACTGCGTCTACGTCATCAGCAAAGGCGAGTATGATTTTTGCTCCCCGAGCAGTTATGTCTGGTTTGATTTTTGGATAAATTTTTCGCATGACATATTCTAAGGCCAGGTTACACAACAATGGGGACAACGGATCTCCCTGTCTCAGTCCAGAATTTACGCAGAAAGTACATATTTGATATTTTCCCCCTATTCTAACTTGTGCAAAGGAGTTACTTACACACATTTGTGTTACCGAAGCTAGTTTCTTGGGTACGCCGAGCTCGATTATTGCCTTCCATAATGTTGCACGATTAATTGAATCATAAGCCTGTTTGAAGTCTATAAAGCTCTGATGAACGTCCTGATTATATTCTTGGTATGCTATGGTATGGTACTAATCTTTTTAATAATATCGAAGCCAATATTTTATACGTAGTGTTGATTATTGAGATTCCTTTGTAATTCATGCATGATTCCTTTTTTCCTTTCTTGTGTATTGGTACAATAATACTACCACACCATTCTTTCGGCATTATTTCTTGTTGCCAGGCCTTTTCTATTAATTGATGGATTCTACTTATGAGTTCATGACCGCCTGTTTTAATTAGCTCGGAATCAATATTGCCCAGACCAGGAGATTTATCGTTTTTAAGCGTTTTTATGGCATGCGTAATTTCTTCCATGCTTGATGGGGGTATTTCTAATTTGGCCGTTTGATACTCATGTTCTCCGTTGTTTCCACCATTTTCATTGTTTTCATCAGTGAAATTTTGGATATTCAGGAGCTCTTCAAAATATTCAGCCCATCTTTCTTTTATTTTGTTTTCGGCAACCAGCATTTCTCCATTTTTATCTCTCACGAAGTTGGTTGTCCTTATATACGAGCCTCTCTTATGTTGTCTTGCCTCTGTATAGAAATTTTTACTTTGATTGGGTCTGTGTTCTCCTTCTACTTTTTCAATTTGTTGTTGTAGATATTGTCTCTTTTTTGCTTAAATGTTCTTCTAGCTGCGGCTCTCTCTCTGTGGAATCGTGTACGTTTTTCGTCTGATGGGTTGGACAGATAATCAATTCTTCTTTTGTTTGTTTCTTTTAGTGTTCTTTCACATTCCTCGTCGAACCATTTTTTCTTTTTTGTTTTTTTCGTTCTTCCGATAGATTTCTCTGCTGCTTCTGTAATAGTTGATTTTATGGAGTTCCATCGCTGATCTACATCTTCAGTTTCATTTTCACTTATTTAGAAAACCTGAAACCTATTTCTTAATTCTACTTGGTACTGTCTTTGGTTATTTTCTTCTTTCAACTTCGCCACATTCCATCTTTCGATTTTTGTGTGTTTAGGTATCTATTGTTTGTGTTGAAATTCTTGTTCTGAGCTTGGCCTTTACGAGAAAATGATCTGTGTCGCTATCTGGCCCTCTCATAGTTCTTACGCTTATTATGCTGCTAGAATGTCTCCCATCAATCAATACGTGATCTATTGTATTTTTTCTATCTATCTTTTTCCTAGCGAACTGGGTGCTTTTGATGGCTAAGTTGCAGTCTGTCGCAAAATCGACCAAAAACTTCTAATTACTGGAAAAGAAAATTTAAACCTCTCATCTTAACAAATAAACTTGCAACATTTTGCAAAAATCGAAATAAAAGATATAAAAGAAGAAAAAACGGTTATTATTATAAACTTACCATCTTTATTGATAATTGTTTCCAAGTTAGTATCATCTTCCCAAAGACAAACAGGTCTAACATAGTCAGTTATTTCAACAGGCCGTGACAACTTTATAATTCCTATATCATTAGAAAATATCGAAGAATTAAAATGTGGGTGAATAATAATTTGTTCTACATTTCTGTCTTGGGTCTCTGGTCCAAAAGTCCTCAAGTTATATTTTCCTAGAAAATGTGATACTTCTATTATATTAATAATATAATGTTGACCTTGTTAAGTATAATATACTTAACAAGGTCAACATTGATTCCTCATTAAAAAATGATGCTGAGCTGCGACCTCAGCTGCAAGACTAGCTGAGAATTAGAGATGTTGAAAAAGTATCTATTCGTTACAAAGTACTCGTTACTTACGAATACCGAAAGTAACGATTGCTATACAGAGAGGCAAATCGTTACTTTGATTACTTTGATTACTTACTCTGATTACTTCGTTACTTCGCACCAATCGTATCAGAGCGAGTAAAGACTATTGTATCTACTTTAATTACTTTGATTACTCTGATTAGGTACTTCGTACCAATCGTATCAGAGTGAGTAAAGACTATTGTATCTACAACCAGTACACTTGATTACTTTCTACCAATCGTATCTTAGCAAGTAAAAACAGATCGGTGAAGGTCGTTGTTATATCGGAATACCTATACAAAATACCTGCCTACTGGGAAATACGATTCTCGATATGATTACCGGTACTCAAACACAAAAGTAATCATAGTAATCAAATCATTTTTATCCCTTAAACAGATCGGTGAAGGTCGTTGTTATATAATACCTATACGCTGTGAGCTTCGCTGGTGTCGCTCCTAGCGGACTACTATTCAACTTTCACCGGTAATTTTTAAATTTATTATTTAATTGTTATCGCTTAATATTTACAACGCAAAATAGTAATTAAATTGTAATGGATTTTTTTACGATTTTGCTAATCATTTTGACGTTCTATTGACAAAATATGAATTTCTTACTTCGGATACTTTCACAATTATCGTGTAGATGGCGCTAAGATTAATGGATTAATAGATTAATAGAACATTAAAAAAACTTAAATTCAGTATTTAAAACGTAAGCATATTTAAGGTAAAAATATATACCACAGCTTTGACCAACTAATATTTTTTATAATTAATGTTTTTAATTTTAATTTTAAATTAATCACTTTGACATTTATGTCAAATTTCCGGTAAAGGTTTACAGACTTGTCACTACTGGCGTTCGCGAATTTGTAAATATCCCCTCTACGTACGAGCTCACAGCGTATACAAAATACCTACCTACTGAGAAATACGATTCTCGATATGATTACCGGTACTCAAACTCAAATACAAAGTAACAAAAGTAATCAAAGTAACGAATACTTTAAATGATTACTTTATACAAAAGTAACGATTTGTAACGAATACTCGAAAGTAATTATAATCAACATCACTACTGAGAATATGTAAATAGTCCCCGACCAAGACGCGACCGGCGTTATCGAAATGCCTCCCACTTTTTCAGGTAAATATTTTCGTACATTAAATGCCTCCCAGTTACAATCGAAATACCTCCGTTTCGTTAATCACTTAAGCTGATATTTTGTCTATTTAATCATAGGCGTAACCAGTGTGTTTTGGGGGTTATAACCCCCCCCATTGGGATGTACCTTGAGCTCTATACGCTTAACACCATACGCGCTAGAGACGAGACCTTCCAGTAGTTGTAACCCCCCTCTTAGGGCCTTTGTAACCCCCCCTTAGGGCCATCCTGGTTACGCCTATATATTTAATCTCTGTATAATGACACAATGTTGCCAAATCATAATTTAAATAGGTACTATCTATCTATTTTGATTTTTCGAATTCTTAATGCAGTGTACATAAAATATGTTAACATAAATATTTCACAGTACGACATATTTCTTTTTAGGAAAGAAAGTTATTACAATCTAATAGCCAGCTTTTCTGGGTAATTCCAGTTCCAATTCTAATCTCTTCTTAATGATTCCATGAATAGGTACATTTACCTTAATCTTTTTGTTTGTTTATATTCTCTTTTGTATATTGTGTTAATGGGCTAAATGTTGTATAAATACTTGAAAGTTTATTAGTTCTTGCGATTTGAAGTCGATCGTCGATTTGAAGATTAAATTGTGTTTAAGTCATAACATCCGAAGTAATGGAATCAACGATAAGTGTCAGTCAAAAGGGCAAACCTTTACCATCAATTGATTGTTTTACATTCGGTTTTCAAAAAATGTTGACCAAAGTTACAGTAAAACGGTGGTCATGTACTAAAAAAACCTGCAAAGCATTTGTGAAAACACACGGATGTGAAAATATGATAATTAAATCAATATTAGGTCATAACCACGAGAAGTTGTCTGCCGAAGATTACAATAGAGAAGCTGTAAGCAATTCAAAAAAAGAGCAGCCGTGGAAAATCTCAGCGAAAAACCAATGAAGCTCATCTGTAAAGATATAGAAGAATGTTTTAAAATTAATTGTCCTGTATCCCCTAACGTAATAACTTCAGACTTTGAAATTTCCATTTATAATAGTATCCGTATGGCATTTTCTGAAGCACATCTTCATGGATGTCGTTTTCATTTGGTCAGGAATGGTATAGAAAGGTTCAAGCACTGGGCTTAGCTCCAGAATACCAGAAAAAAGTTGTTAACTCAACTGAAATTACTCATTTTCCTATTTATATATTTGGTCTTTCATTCTTACATCCTGAAGATGTTGGCGATTTTTTTGCTATAGATTTGGCAGAAATTAAACCAGTCGATGAAAGAGTCACCCAGTTTTGTGATTATCTTGTTGATAATTACCTACATATATCTGAAAATTCGACATTTCCTCCACATCTTTGGGCTGAGCACCTTCATCCTTACAAAAAACCACAAACCCATGCAAAAGTTTACATTCCAAGTATAATTCTTCTTTCTAGAGGAGGAGCTAGAGAATTTTGAAATCCCAGAAAAATTAAGACATGTGCTAACAGTGAGCCTAAAGAATACCACAGCAAAGATCAACGGAACAACTTCTAAGGAGATCAATGTAAACAAAGGCGTGAAACAAGGTGACTCTATCTCACTGACACTATTTAACCTGACATTGGAAGTAGGTAATAAAAAGGAGGACAAACTTTGCAAGCAAAAATATTATTACAGATCAACTTCAACTAGTAGCATATGCAGATGATCTAGTCATCATAGGGAAGACGAAGGTGACACTTATAAAAGCAGTTGAAAAATTAGATAAGGAAGCTAAGAGAATAGGGAGCTAGAGATGATAAACCAGCACGAAACAAAATACATGACGATAAGGAAAACGAAACAACAACTCAGAAATATCTAATAACACAGAACCATAAATTTGAAACTGTATCCCCCTTTAGCTACTTGGGTGCAACAATAGGGAAAACCGGAGAAGAGAGAACAGAGGAAATAATTCTGAAAGGCAAAAAAAACATATGGAATGAATAGAAATCTGCTGAGAAGTAAGACTCTAAATAAGAGAATAAATATGAACCTATATAAGACCTTAATAAGACCTGTTGTTACATATGGGATGGAAACAACGATGATTAACAAGAAAGAGGAAGATAGCCTTCTGAAATTTGAAAGGAAAATAATGAGAACAATACTGAGCTGCAATGTACCCAGGCAACCAAGTGACGTCAATAACGTCGAGGAAACGTTAGCTTTTGGTTGAATATATACACGTGTTTGAACATTACGTCGTATAAACGTCTTTTGTAGGTGATATTAAATACGTAAGATTAATGACGTTAAAATACGTTGAAAAATACGTTTTCATTTCAGACAGCCCAAGTCCGACGTCACAAAAATGGAAGGAGCTTAACGGGTTAATGCTTAATGTTATGTTGTATATTGACGTTTATAAGCTTAAATTGTCATAAGAAATTTTTCATTTATTGTTTACGTGCTTTGTGTGGCAAAAAAGGACTTTTCATTTAGATATTTAGTTGAAGAAACGTGTTAATTAAGAGATTTTTATTCGTTTTTCTCAAGTGAGTAGTGAGTTAGTTTAATGCAATAGTTCTTCTTGAAAACGGTTTGAGGTTATGTGTTTTGTTTTGGTGAATATTTTCTGTTAATGAACTAATTATGTGTTATCGAGTTTAATTAAATTAATTTGTTAATAAATTATTTATTAGTTTATACGTTGTTTCAGTTTTGACACAGTAAGTATACCTTAGTTAGCCTATAAGCTAAATTTAAAACAGTTAAATGAAAAATTGCAATACAATACCAACAATACCCATACGAATAATTATTATTGTGTATTTTTAAAACCATAAAATGAAAAATAATCTACAAAAACGACATAAAAACTACGTTTTTATATCACCTATTTAAAACGTGATAAAAATGACGTCATTTATGGTGGGACATATTTACGTGACTTTTGACGTCGAAAAAACGTGACAAACTGACGTGGTTTGACGTCTTTTCAACGTTTTGTAAACGTTATTTGGTTGCCGGGGTAACAAGAGAGGGAGAATAAAAAAACAAATGCCGAAATTGAAGAAGAATTAAAGAGAGAAAATATAGTCAGATACATAAAATCTCTCCATTTAGAATGGAAGGGACATATGTATACTGAGACGCCCACAATCAGATATGTTGAGAAGGATAACGAACTGGACACCACTATGGCCCAGGTGTAAAGGAAGACTTAGAAGAAGATGGTTGGATGATATAGGAGACATAAGAGCAATGAATGTGAAAGACTAGAAAGTTCAGTGCAAGAACAGGAAGAAATGGAAAAGAGTCACGACAGCAGCAAAGACACACATCATGCTATAAATGACAGAGGAGTAACCCACCTCACCCAAGAATAGGATTTTGAACGCCATAGCGTTAGCTATAATTCTTAGGGATTGTAATACTTAATGAATGAATGAATGAATGAATAATACAAATTTTCCAAAACCTCATAAATGAAGATATTGTAACGTTTAAGTTTTCCCAGTGTAGATTTTAATCCAGTCCCCCGTACCTTCGCGCATTTTTGGCTTAACTGATTAGATTTTAGTCTCTATCGGCGTGTTTTTCTTAGAAACACATGTGTCTCTAATCGATAGATGCGATTCTCACGCAAAATGTTAGACTTAAATAGCTTTTTTGTGAAAGATATCGGCCTTGCATCTCATAACTCATTTTAAGTATTGGGGTTGCTAAGCCCTTTACGGGTGGTAATAAGACACTTTTTTGCATTTTCTTTCACGGCCGTTGACAAAGTCGCGTCCCCAAGCCGTCAGTCCTATTTAAGCAGATATCTGTGAATTATTGGCATTCGTGAGTTAAACTTTGTTGCAGTAAGTTGAGTTGTTTGAGTCATGTGGTGAACGTTAGTGGTTTTGTGATGGACCAGACTGGACTAATCTGGTAAGTCGTTAAAAAAACCCTTTTTCTTCATAGAACACTCGCTGTGAATGATTAATTTTGTTCACAGGGCTGGTCCCAAGTTCCAGTTACCACCTATCGCTAGTATCTGAATCCACATCACCTGTGGCCAAAGCTATTCTTTGTCGCTACTTTTATTTCGACTTTGCCGCTGGGTATATTATGACCTGGCCTAGATAAGGAATGCCTGTAAGGGCACCCCCCACATCTCTTTCACGTAAGTTACGTATTCTTTATTAGAAGTATTTAGAGATGTCTTCTCGCGTGTCCAGAGCAATGACCTTATGTTTGTGTTTCTTCCGTGGGATAAGTTCATTGACTTACAGTTTTAGCACAGTATATAGAGGTTACACAGTAAAATCACTCTTCTGTCGGCGCTTTGTTCTCAGGAAGTAATACCGGCAGTACGCAATTGGTAATTCACCAGTAGTGGATGCGGGTTTTCCCTGTTAAAAGCCGTACGTTTCTATGCGAATAGCAATGCGAGAGTGGGGCAAAAGCGACTGCCAACATTGCGCGGTCGCCATGCGCGACTACAGATTTTACTTCCAATTTTTCGGAGAGTGGTTCTACTGTCCCTCTTTATACTGTGGTTTTAGCTCATTTAGTGTTAATAGTGACATTTACGTATACGCCGGTCTCTTGTTTTTTATCTTTAATATTTAAATAAAAGACATTTTCATCACGTAAATTTTTTTGAGTACCTTTAGAGTATTATTATCGAGCATTATTAGAGTTATATATATATATATATATATATATATATATATATATATATATATATATATATATATGAACAAAGAGCTCTTTCTTTTTTTGTTGTAAGTGAACGGTAAGAATTTTAAGTTTTATTTAGAGTATTGACTTTTTATTTTTTTTTTGGGTAACTATTCAGTTTATTTTTTTGTTGTGAATAAGTTATTCGTTCACTTACCTTTTACATTTCGTATTTTTTTGGTTTTATTGTGTTGGTTAATACACCAGTTTATATGCAATTTGTTAACCATTTTTAAATGATTACTGCGTAATTTTTATTTTTGTGGTTGACGTTTTTACGCTTCATTTGCAAATGTTATGTGAATATTAAGAGTTCGTTGAGAATTTTAATAAATGTTTTATTAAAGTGTACGATGTCGCTTTTTATTTAATTATTATTTACAGCTCAAGACTAGAACATTATTGTGTTGTTGTAGCAGTGTTGCTAATTTTTCTTTTGTAGCATTAAGTATCGTTGTAGAGTTACTAATTTCTTTGTTGCGTTACGTATCGTTAATTGTTCCTTTGAGTATTTGTTGGTCAAAATTCCTGGCGCCCTCTGTTTTTTAGTTTGTGTATTCAGTATTTACGTTTTCTTAGAGTCCATGAGTCAAACCATCAGTTAATGTTTATTATCTATTTATCTTTTGTCTATAGTCGTTTCATTAGCTCTATTCGCACATCATTATTTATTCATTTAACATCTTTCATTGTAACAGAAGCCCAACCCAAAGAACCATGCCCACATCTCTTCCGACTGAGCAACGTGGCCTTTGTTTCGTCAATGTAAACGATTGGACCTTTCCATCTTCGGTCATTCCTTATTCCATCTAAGGATAATATCGTCCTGATCCTTCTGGTTCAACCTTCATGACCCCTTGTCCATCCGATCGTTATAATATTGAGTATCAACATAAAATTTACGAAACCAAAACGATCACATAGGCGACGTAAAGGTACGTATCCATGTGTTAGTGCTCCGTGTAGCTGCTTAAATGGATACGGCATGCGCTCCCCTACATATAAACCGCAAACCGATTGAATCGAAGAGGGTGAGCGCCGAGCTGCGAGCTCCAACGTATCCACTATGTAGAGCTGCTACAGAGAGCACGGAGCACCAACGTATGGATACGTTCTAACAAACAACAGATTCCACTACAAAGTTACAAAATACTGCCCAATATCAAACAGGGAGATACTGCAAGACCCTAAGTGTTAGGGTAAATGAGCACGATATCAAGAAGAGACTTCTAGAAAGCCAAGCAAAGATATGCAAGCATGCCTGGGGCAATTAGCACAGTGTACATTGCAAATATGTTATATTCCAATGCTTTGTCAGCAATTTGTATGGGTATGAATATTTCTGTTGTTGAAGGCAGATTTAGTTGAAAGCTTTGTTGCTCTTTACTAATTAGGTATTTTTCATTTATGATATAAGAAATGTCCTAATTAACAGTTAAAGAATTTTTATTTAGGCAAGGTAATCATATTGTAGTTGGTAGGATTCCTACTTTTACTGAATGGATTTTGTCAATATACTCACCAAAATACACTAAAAGACCCTCAGGTTCAACGGGTATGGCTGTCCGAGGTTTGGTTAGACAATGGGCAGCAATTAAGAGGTGTGTCTGTGATATTAGACTTGCTCCACATATATACATTAAGGTAATACCTTTTGTATGATAGACTGCTGCGTGCCATGGCCATTGTCCTAAACCATTAAAAATTGAAATATGTATACTTTATATAAAAAAAAATTAAAAAATAGCAAAAAATATCTAAAAACGCATTTACCCCCAGTTAAGATAGGCAAAATTTTCTCACTCCCAAATTTTTTTTTTCATTTTTTACGTTTGTGTGATTAAAAAATAAGACTCAGCGCAATTTTAACCCTTCACCCCATACCCCCTCCCTAAACCACCAAGAACGTCATTTTTTCGTTTTTATTATGTTAAATGAGATACAATCAATTTCAAAATTTCAAAAAATTCACACATAGTTGAAGCTTTTACAAAACATGTCTATTTTTATAGACCCGTAGGTTTAGTTATCATAACCTCAAAATGCGGTCTAATTTTTTTTTGGAAAAAAAGCGTATAACTTTTTTGGACATTGCTGCAGGTCTATTTTTTTATTTTGTGTATTTAATCAAAAATTAAATTTAAAATTTTTTTCGTAAGGTGCGCCACCTTCAAAAATCAGAAAAACTGGTTCTTTATGGGGTTTTTGGGGATATCCCCCATTTTATAGACTTCAAAATCGATCAGTCAAGATTTTTTATAGGTTATACATAATTTGAAGTTTTAGGACATTCCAAAATGGGAAAAACACGTTCAAACCCACAAAAACTCCACGTTTTGGGGGGGGGGCGGGAGTTGAACGTGTTTCTGACACTTTTGAATAAGCTACAAAATGGGGAAATTACCAAAAACTCCATAAAAAACAGTTTTTCGTGTTTGGTAAAGAATGAGCCATATCTTAACCTTAGATTCCTGAAGTTAAAATAGGTCGATTTAAGCTAACTTACCTTAGTACGAAAGTTGATAATAAGCGAAATACAGGGTGTCAATGTTAAACTTTTATTTTATTTATTCTTGAATATTTCCTAACAGGCATGGGATAATAACACGAAATTTGGTAAGCGGGGGTTTTTTTGGGTCAAGAAATCTAAATTCGCCACCAAAAATGATGTATTACTCAGAGGGCGCCACATACGCTTTTCAGAGCTCATTTAATACGTTCAATTTTTTTTACCCACTCTATATACTTTTTGAATCAAAACTTTTATTCTCTTAATATTTTTACTTAAAAAAGGTATACTATATTCATCTCGCTAAATTCAAACGTTTTCGAGATAAATGCATTTCAAATCTGCGAGGCAACATAATTTGTTGCATAATATCATTGTAGTTGCACCCGACAAATAATTTAGAACCATAAAAATTTCCAAAAATGTATCGCAAAATTTCTTCAAATGGAATCTGCGATGCAATGACATAAATATAACAACTGGCACAATTATTATGGTTTCAAGATTATCTTCGGGTGTAACTACAATGATATTATGGAACAAATTATGTTGTATCGCAGATTTAAAATGCGTTTATCTCGAAAACAATTGAGTTTAGCGAGATGAATGTAGTAATGTAGTACCTATACCTTTTTTAAGTAAAAATATGAGGACAATGAAAGTTTTGATTCAAAAAGTATGTAGAGTGGGGGATAAAATAATTGAACGTATTAAATGAGCGCTGAAAGACGTATGTGGCGTCTGGTGATGTATACAAATCATCTTTGGTGGCGAATATTTAGATTTCTCACCCCAAAAAACCCCCGCTTACCAAATTTCTTGTTCTTATAGCATGCCTGTCAGGAAATATTCAAGAATAAATAAAATAAAATTTAAACTTTGACACCCTGTATTTCGGTTATTATCAACTTTCGTACTAAGGTAAGTTAGCTTAAATCGAAATATTTTAAGCTCAGGAACCTAAGATTAAGTTATTGCCCATTCTTTACCAAACACCCTGTATATGAAAGTGGTGCACCTTAGGAAAAAAAATCTAAAAAAAAATTTAAAACATTTTTTTAAGCAGAACAAATTAGAAACATTAAAAAAATAGTTTTTGATGAAAAACACAACAAAATAGATCTGCAGCCATCTTCAAAACAAAGTTATACGTTACTGAAGAAGTAAAATCTTCCTTTGTATTCTTTCCTTTTTATAAAGATAGATTCTTTCCTTTTTATAAAGTTATACTCTTTTTTCAAAATAAATATAATAGAAAAACATACACAAAATTTGTAAAATTTTTTTGAAATTTTTAGATTGATCGAGTTAAAATCAGACTCAGCTGAGTCTTATTTTTAATCATATAGAATATAGAACGTAAATAAATGAATTTGATCTATTTTGAAGTTTATAAAATGGGGAAAATCCCCAAGCCCCCATAAAAACCAGTTTTTCGGATTTTTGAAGGTGGCGCACCTTACGGAAAAACATAGAAAACATTTTAAATTTAATTTTTGGTTAAAAACAAAATATTTTTGTTGGTGGGAGAGCGAGAACGGGGGTTAAGGGTTAAAATTCAGCCGAGTTTATTTTATTATCACACAGAACGTAAAAAAATCAGGAAATTTTAATTCTGGGAGGGCATTTTGCCTATATTAACAGGGGTACCCTTTGAAATATTCAAATAAAATAATTAAAAAATATTTACCTGGTGTTGTATCTTGCCCGTAAGCAATGAAAGCTTTAGGCTTTAAAGCCACTGTACCACAGGCTACATTTGGTTGTTTTTCAAGCAATGGTCTTGTAACATGATTTTCCGTACTTGCACTTATACCTGCATTAAAGTCTCCTGGAAAGAAATCTTCCTCCGAATCATTCGAGTAAGAGTTGTCGGAAGGAGTTTGTATACGTCTGAAAGTATGTAAGTGTTATAAAATCAGATTAAAGCTTCCGAAGAATATTAAAGAATACTCAAAAAACTAAAATCATCTCAGAGAATGGTAGTTCTCGCCAGTGCAGTGGCGCACACTCCTCTGCATGCGACATTATAAATACAGTAACCGCCACCATAGGAGACACACAGTAGTCCAGTCGGGTTAGACGAATAACAGGCCTAACCTTGCATTACGAGCTGCCCCAAAATGTTATTTTTCTAATCTTTAGGTGGGGGTCAATAGCAGTGTAAATTTAAAATATCGATTGAATTCCGCTGTTGAGTTAGCCGCCATCTTGATTTTAAAAGAGAACCGTTTTTGCTCAATATCTCCGCCATTTTCAACTTTTTGACAAAAAGAATAAGAACTAAAATTGTTGCAAATGTGATTTTCTATAATTTATTTTATTACAACCTTTTGCGGTCGATATTTTCCGAGTTTTGACGGAGAATAGTGACAGTTATAGCATTATTGAATTATCTCGTTTATTATTAGTTTTACGGCAAAAATATACCTATATAGAGAAAATTTAATTTTACATAATTTTGATCTCTTTAATTTTTTTACTAAAATCAATATTTAAGGTATAGTATTTTTACTACAAAAGCGATATTACGTAGGTCAAAATTTTTGACGTAAGAGAACTGTCAAAACATTAGAATGTGACTTTTCATTATTGCCATGTTTATAATAAACATAGCAATAATGAAAAGTCACAATCTAATGTTTTGACAGTTCTCTTACGTCAAAAATTTTGACCTACGTACTATCGCTTTTGTAGTAAAAATCATAGAGGTATATATTGACATAGAGGGAGCCTACCTTCCGCGCTTCCTGACGACAAGATCTCATGGACTGGTTTGCTGCATCTCTTTCTAACACATTGTATCGAAAATCTATGATGACATTCCAGTGTGAACATAGGCACGGAAGAGGAGGACAACTGTAGCAGCTTTACTATGCGTAAGAGTGAAACAGCACTAATCCAAATAAAAAAGATGGTGTCGTCACTTCGCTCTGAATGACACTCTCTCTATGCTAATATATAACTCTATGGTAAAAATACTATAGTACGTATGCAGTAAAGACGCGAGCCTAAGACCCGTATGGTTATACAGTAAATGTTTTTGTTGAATATCTCGGTCATTTTCAACTTTTTGACAAAAAGTGTAAGAACAAACTCTCCATACTGCCATTGCGATTTCCTACAATTTTTCGAGAGAACCAGTGGCGGATCTACAAGGGCGGAATGAGGAACCCCTTAAACAGGGTCCAAAATTAAAAAAAAAATTGTTGAAATATAAAAAATATATTAGCTGGCATGAAACTTAATTGTTATAGACAGACAAATTCAACCAATAAACAATCAGTTAATAAAATTAAGTGAACTTAATGCATATAAGTTATTATTCGACCCATACAACGAAGACTTTGTAACTCAATTTTGGTTCAACTGAGATAATCGCGTTTGAAAATTTTTCGCAGAGTTCGCTGTAAGAAATGACGATATCTTTGGAACAAATACTCCTTACACACTGAAATTTCTGATATATTATATTTAAAGGGTTGAAAGGGATTTCACAAAACAAACATAACAAAAAACACATTTTTTTTGCTAAATTTTGTAGACTTACTATAGTTTTCGTCGAAGCAATTACGGAAAAAATAATACTTATAGACTTAGTAACAGTAAATGACGTTATCTTTGGAAGAAATACGTCTTACAAATTTAAATTTCTGTTATATTATGTATAAAAGTTTTTAAGGGATTTCACAGATCAAACGTAACAAAAAACAGATTTTTTGCTAATTTTTGTATACTTACTATAGTTTTCGTCGAAACAGTTACCGAAAAAATACTTATTCTAATTAGACTAGACTTACTAGTAACAGATTTATTGATTCAAAACAGTACTATTTAAAAAATTGTAATAAAAAATATTTCTATAGTTAATCGGAATAACTAAACTTAGAGTCTAACTAGGGAAAACTATAGTAAGTCAAACATTTTAACTCAAACTTGGAATACCTTCCGCTGTTTCTTGCAATGAAGACTACAGTAACTCAACTTACTATTGGTTTGTTCCAACTCGATACAAAACCGTTCTTGAACGGTTACGAGTATGCGCATAACGATTCAAGAACGGTTTCGTATCGAGTTGGAACAAACCTTATAGTTTTCGCTTGCAGGAGTGTGGGTCAGTAAACTTACTATACACATGCAAATGCTTTACTGGTTGCCTTAAAATTCATACCTGATTTACCATACTTTTCCACCAACTAAAGCTTAAAAAGAATAATACCATAATAGTAGGTAAGTCCAATGTAACGTTTTTTGAGTTACGATAGTCTTCGTTGCATATTATGGGTCGATTTATGTCTTTTATGTAGTTTGGTTGGTGTTTCATTGGAAGTTTCAAAAATTGTATAAAATATAATTCTCTTTATTTTTCAAAAATGAATAACCATTTTCAATTTCGTTGCAAAACGAAAATACAGCCGCACCATATTCTAGTCCAACCAGAGAGTGCAGCACTCTACCGGTTTCGAAACTTATTAGTCTCTCATCAGGAGGCACATATGCTGCTTTCTCTGATCCAACCAAAACAAACCCCGGCGTGCATTCCCAGATTGCAACGAACGGAATGGCATAGATGCCCTAGCGGTAACTGCTAGCAAAAGACTAAGTTTTCACTCTAATGGCATATAAAACAACATAATGTTACTCTACATCCCACCAGACTGAAAACAATGGGAACCTTCTCTGGTTACACCTCCGAGGATTCTACAATTTGCAAGCCATACGGATGCTGAGACTAAGGAAGATGAGGGAATTTTACAATTTATAATTCACGTCACATCTGCTCAGCGCGGTAAAGTTCCAACGAGAATGGTTGCCTTCGTACTCCAATCAGAGTAAACATGCAAATCAAAAATGAATAACCATTTTCAATTTCGTTGCAAAACGAAAATACAGCCGGCTGTATTTTCGTATGGTGCGGAAAATAATGATCGCATAAAAAAATTATGCAAAAAAAATGTAGGAAATTGCAATTCCAACAATTTTAATTCCTACCATTTTTGTCGAAAAGTTGAAAATGGCAGAGATATTGAGCAAAAATAGTTCTCGTTTAAAATTTACATGGCACCCAACGCAACGGCGGAATGCAGTCGAAATTTTAAATTTACACTACTATTGACCCCCCCCCCTAAAGATTAGAAAAATAAAATTTGGGGCAGCTCGTAATGCAAGGTCAAATGCTATCCCGACTGGGCTGTAGGAACATTGAGCTATTGCAGTCTTGGACCCTTCATTTGTTGCAATGTTTATTTTTTATGTCTAGCGACGTTTAGAACGTCAGAAAATGTTTAGAAACTGAAAATTAACATTACCAGAGAACGGCAGTTCTCGCCAGTGGCGCACACCCACACCCCCCTACACGCGACACTATATACACGAACTTTTCGATTTTCTAAATCTGACTGAATTGAAAATTGGGCCAACTCCCATCTTAAAGTTCAGGAAAAGACACCCACTCATATGTCAACCATCCATTTTGGTCCAAAGGTGTGGATTTTACGTCCCTTCCTATTTAGGGTCTGTTTTTCGTTCTCGTCCCCAAAACTCACAAAGACTTCAAAAATTTAAGTCCGACCTTTACGGTTTCTAATAGTACTGATCATTACCTTTCCAACGCATGTCTAATTTTGAAAATCGGTTATACCATTTAAAAGTTACCGAGCTCAGAAGTATGACTCGATTTCTATTTAAAAAAGGGAAAATGTTTGTGGATTTGTATAATAGGTATGTATGTATGTGTGTGTGTGTGTAGAAAAGTTAACCGATTTGAATTTTTTTTCTGTGTTTGAAGAGGGGTCAGGGCCGATTCAGAACCGGTGTAGTTTGTGACTTTTGACCACCCGTACTTGGTAGACACAAAATGGCATATTTTTTGGGGGTACATATCTTCGGTTCAAGAAGAAACAGGAGAACCGCAAATACACCAAATCAATAGTGTTGAGTTAAGCTTTCAAATGGTATCTAAGCCGTCAGGATCAGACATACACACGGCTCAGTATAGCCGAAAAACTGAAAAACTAAACTTTGCAAATTTTGGTTTTTCGACAATTACTCAAAATTTCAACCTACGAATTGCGCCAATAACTGAGCGTTTGTAGAAGTACTCTAGACAAATCTGACGGTGTACACCTCATATCTGGGAAAATTCGAATTATTAAGTTATAGGCTTCATAAGTATGATCAAATCTATTTCCTATGGGAAAAACGGTTTTTCAAGCTCAATAATTCCTGTAATAGCTTCAGTTATTATACTTGACCTTAGATGCATCAGATACTACTTGTCAATACGTTTCAAACTCATGTTTAGTGATCAAAATCGGTTAAGCCGTTTAGAAGTTATTAAGCTACAAACGTATAATCCAATTAACGATTATTCCCGAAATGGTTTATGTAGTTGTAGTGGTTACGACGCTAAATTTGATCTGGCAGCGGGCAATCCGAATTCATTTACCGGCCATCTCAATATTTTTTTTTCTATTTCGAATAGAAAAAAATCTAGTGTATAGGGTTATTCACTATATGTAAACTGCTTTATTTACAGAATTAGAAAAAAATATAAAATAAAAAAGTTATTCGATTTTTAAATTATGATTTTTGACATATGTACTAGTGACGTCATAAATTGGGGCGTGATGACGTAATCGACTATTTTTTTAAATGGAAATTGAGGTCAAGTGCTAGCTCATTTGAAAGGTTATTCAATTCCCTATTCAGTAATATAAACATTAACATGATTAATTATACAGGGTGTCCAAATTTTTTTTGAATTAAGTTAATTGACACAAAAAGAAGAATGTATGTAATTTATTTAATTTAAAATACATTTTTGTTAGAAAACAGAAATAAAAGTTTATTGCACAAATAAACATTGATTTTTGCTTAAATTCAATGTTCAAACTGCCAAGAGGCAGATGGGTGGCAGCTTGAACATTGAATTTAAGTGAAAAGTAATGTTTATTTGTTCAATAAACAATTTATTTCTGTTTTCTAACAGCCATAGAATGTATTTTGAATTAAATACATTACATACATTCTTCTTTTTGTGTCAATTAATTTAATTAAAATTTTTTTTGGACACCCTGTATAATTTATCATGTTAATGTTTATATTACTAAATAGGGAATTGAATAACCTTTCAAATGAGCTAGCACTCGACCCCTATTCCCATTTAAAAAAATAGTCGATTACGTCATCACGCCCAAATGGATGACGTCACTAGTACGATAAATATGTCAAAAAATCATAATTTAAAAATCGAATAACTTTTGTATTTTACATTTTTTTCTAATTCTGTAAATAAAGCAGTTTACAGGGGGGTCAAAATATAGTGAATAACCCTGTACATTCGATGGACACTAGATCATTTGGGAGAAAATGCAACAAAGAACAAAGGTGGCCATTTATAAAGCTTAACGTGTAATCGA
Source organism: Diabrotica virgifera virgifera (assembly GCF_917563875.1). NCBI lineage: Eukaryota > Metazoa > Arthropoda > Insecta > Coleoptera > Chrysomelidae > Diabrotica > Diabrotica virgifera. The sequence goes on along the minus strand of NC_065445.1, from coordinate 68,866,961 downwards.
GAAACATTGCATTCAACTTCATTCATTTAATTTATAAATAACTTTGAAAAACTCGTGATACAAGAATAAAAAACCGCTAAACGCCGTAAAAATGAGAGGCGCATACAATATTCCAGCTACAAAAGATCTGATATGAATATTATGTGGCGCGAAAATGTATTTTCATTTTGATGCAAAACAAAATTCTAGTTTTATTTTAAAAGATTTTTCCATAATTAAATATTTGCTAAATTTGAAGTAAACGCGCCACAAAAGACCCTCAAAATGCAAACTGTATCAAAGTTACTCTTTTGTGGTTCGTTTTACTTCAAATTTAGCAAATATTATGGAAAAATCTTTTAAAATAAAACTAGAATTTTGTTTTCCATCAAAATGAAAATACATTATCGCCTATCGCGCCACGTAATATTCATATCAGATCTTTTGTAGCTGGAATATTGTATGCGCCACTCATTTTTACGGCGTTTAGCGGTTTTTTATTCTTGTAGAAAGTTGACAAATAAATGATCAGCTGTATTTGACGTTTAAAGTTGTCATTTTGTTAAAGTTGTAAAAGTATTGTAATATTCTTGGTGTTTGAATAAAGTCATTTTAAAGCAGAGTAACAATACCATTAATAATTAAGAGGCTACAGTAGCGATCAACAGGTAGCAACAAACGCGTTCTAAGATTGCGGCTCTAATTTTGAATATTTTGTCGAGATATTTGGTACACATATTCGTAATATAATAAAGAATGGCGGTACAGAGCCCAATTTCAGAAATATGTTAGTACGTGGAAATTACTCTATAACTAAATCAAATATTGAAAAAGGAGGCTGTACCGACATTAAGAAGAAAAAAAAACTTTCTTCAAATAATTTTTTTTATCCCATTCCTAGATTTTGTGTAATCTTGGAACTACTAAAATTTTTTATTTGTAACAAGAAATCGAACATATTATAACTAAATAACTAATTAGGCAACATAGAGAAATTATCACTGTCATTTTGACAAACCTGCGTCAGATTTTCTCTAATCTGTTCTGTCATCTTTATCGATATCTGTTCAGTGCAGTAGTGTGTTAATTTAAGAATTCATTTTTGTTGTTTCATAGGAAAGTAGTGTTTATTGATAGTTAATTTATTATACAGGGTGTCCCGAAAAGAATGGTCATAAATTATACCACACATTCTGGGGTCAAAAATAGTTCGATTGAACCTAACTTACCTTAGTACAAATGTGCTCACAAAAAAAATTACAGCCCTTTGAAGTTACAAAATGAAAATCGATCTTTTCCGATATATCGAAAACTATTAGAGATTTTTTATTGAAAATGGACATGTATAATTCTTATGTCAGGAACATCTTAAAACAAAATTATAGTGAAATTTGTCCACCCCATAAAAAATTTATGGGGATTTTGTTCCCTTAAACCCCCCCAAACTTTTGTGTACGTTCCAATTAATTCATTATTGTGGTACCATTAGTTAAACATAACGTTTTTAAAACTTTTTTGCCTCTTAGTATTTTTTCGATAAGCCAGTTTTTATTGAGATGCGGCTTCTTTTTCAATATATTTACGTAAAAATTTTATGGGGGTTTTGTTCCTTTAAACCCCCCTAATGTTTGTGTACGTTCCAATTAAACTATTATTGTGGTACCATTAGTTAAACACAGTGTTTTTAAAACTTTTGTCTCTTAGTCTTTTGTTCATAAGACACCTTTTATCGAGATGTAGCTTCTTTTTCAAAATATACCTAAAAATGTAAATTATAAATAAATTTTCAGATTATTAACAGGTCTCTATAACCGTACTTAACCATATACAAATATGTGGTGGATTCGACAAATATTCAAAATATCTCGATAAACACTGGCTTATCGAAAAAGTACTAAGAGGCAAAAAGTTTTAAAAATAATGTGTTTAACTAATAGTGCCACAATAATAATTTAATTGGAACGTACACAAAAGTTTGGGGGGGTTTAAGGGAACAAAACCCCCATAAAATTTGTATGGGGCGCACAAATTTTACTTAATTTTTTTTTTAAGATATTGCTGTCGTAAAAATGCCACATGTCAATTTTCAATAAAAAATCTCTGAGAGTTTTCGACATATGAAAAAAAATCGATTTTCATTTTGTAACTTCAAAGGGCTGTAACTTTTTTTGTGTGCACTATTGTATTGTATATAGGTAAGTGAGGTTCAATCAACCTATTTTTGACCCCAGAATCTGTGGTATAATTTATGACCAATCTTTTCGGGACACCCTGTATATTTGTTGTTGTTGTTGTATAAGTTGTTGCCTCTTTGAAAGAATAGATTGTTGTTAATTGTGAGTTTTAGTTATATGTAGGTAGTAGGTAAGTATATTTTACGTAAAAATATTTCGAATTCTAATGCGAGTATATAAAGTTTTAGGAGGATTTTTTATTCTAAAAATATTATCAATAGTTTAACAAAATGGAAAAAGTAAATCAAACGAAAAATAAAGTGAAACCTTCCAAGAAAAAGTCCATTAAAAACCGTGCCAAAATTATGCGAAAATCGAAATTTGTTTCGCTTCACAACAAAAAATGATTATTTAGGTATTATTGTTTTATTATTGGATATTTCATGCAAATACCTTTCTCAATACCTATCTTAACATAAAATTTTCACCCATTTTGGTTTATTTTTATAAACATCTATTTATTAATAATAAAATTATTTTCTATTTCTTCCATTTAGCGCGACTATGATATTGTCAAAATATTAATCTTAGATAATGTCAAAGATTACCACTGTTGCCAAAGTTTATGATACTATCTCCCGAAGTTATATTTTCTTGCTACCTGTTAATCGCTACTGTTTACTCTTAATGTATTTTTTGCATGGAAAAACAATTATTTAAAATAGTTTCTTGACAGTATAAACATGACAGGGACTAAAGTCACATCTGAGAATGGATTAGCCCAGTGGTCGGCAAACTTTTTAGCCAAAGAGCCAAATATGAGCATTACAACAATTTAAAAAAAACTGGGAGCCAAATCTGCTTGTTCAGCAAACTTTTATTACACTAACTAAAACTAAAGGGCCTATTGTTTGCTTTTTAACCAAGAAGAGTGATTCAAATTTACCGCGCCGTAATGCTTGTTTCTAATTGGTCCAACCGCAGGCAAGTTTACTCCACGGTTCTTAGACATTACTACGGTTGCCTAAATCGACTAACCAATAAACATTTAAGGGTGAGATTACGTCACGAGAGTTTACTGTCATTTGAATCGTAATATGATTTTTTTCGAATCCTGAGAAAACCAAGTATTTTAGAAAAATTTAAACGCAGGATGCAAGATTACATTATTACCGAGGGCGGAAAGCCCCTTAGAATAAACAAGCATTGAATGAAATATTTGAAATTAAATATCACACTTCTCTTTTATTTTCAGCCCTGTAACTTTTAAAATAAACATTATAGAAGTTTTCAGGGACTTTCAGCCCTTGGTAATAATGTAGTCTTTCATTCTGAGTTTAAATTTTTCAAAAATATTTATTAGTTTTCTCAGGATTCGAAAAAAATGAATTCCAGCTTCCCTAATAATTATTTTACATCAAAAGACATTAGAAACTAGTTGAAAAAGATTGAAATCTGTATTGGAAATAACTGTTAAAATTGGTCTACGTAATTAAACATGCCAAAATTTTGTAAAAATGTAATTTAGTTTTCAGCCCAAACTTAGGCCACACACAATGCAATAATGTTCACATTTTTGAACTGTCAATATTTTTATTTTATCATCTATTGTTTAAAAACAATACAGTTGATAAGATACCCTCAGTTGCGGAGAAAGGATTAATAATAAAGATTTTTTTATTCAGTCAATGGTATGAGCACTATCAGTTAAATAATAACGTGTGGCCTAACTTTTACACGCATACCATTGTGGCAAATGTATCATATTTTTCAAAATTTTGGAATGCATTTAAATCGTAGAACAATTTTAACTTTTGATTTTAATTCTCAAAGTATTCTCTTATTACTTTTGATGTAAAATAATTAGGGAAACAGGAATTCAACAATTCAGAATATTACATTGAGTTTCCTATGGCCATTTTTACGATTCACCACCCGGTATAAGATAAAATGTGTACTATTTGTCTTATTATTTCATAATAACACAAATAATACACATATATACACAATAACACACATTCAATGATCGAAAATAATTTAAAAATATGGGAATGTAAACTCTTGTGGCGTAAAGTCAAAAATATAAGTCTCCCCACCACCGTCGGACAAGACAACCGTAATAAAGTCTAAATAACCGTGAGTTTACTCCACTGTTATTAAATTTTGACACTAATGATATTTATGAAATTTTGGCATTTCTGTCATTTTATAGGTTAATTAAGTATATCGGCGATTTTTTGTGTTTTCTGCATTATTCCTTTAATTTTTAGATTTTTAGTCTTCTTTTATATAAAAACAGGTGTTTTTAGAACTCTTTAGCGATGTGTTAGTATAATATAATATGTATGGATTATCATCGAAAGCTGATATGTTCAACGAAAAAAGAAGATGAATTTAGTGACTGTTCTAGTAACTTTCTTGGGTGTGAATCTGTCTTTTTAGTTTACTCCTCTTGGTTAAAAAATCAACTATAGTCCGTTAAGATAGTGAAAAATGATCCCAGCGATATTCCAAAAAAAAACCACATGTTCTACATCAAGAAGTACTCTACAAAAAAAAATTAAATCCATAACCTTCCAAAAAATTAAAACGTGTTTTTTCGTTTTTTGGCAATATCTTCGTTTCTAGGTAATCATGGTAAAAACTTCTGTTTTTTTTTTGTTTTGTAAGCAACTATTCTAAATGGGAAATAAGCCACAATTTAACTAACAAAATGCTTTTATTAACTTTTCGACGTCCACATCGGATGTCGTTGTCAAAATACAAAATATTAATAAATTAAACAAAGATGTTGTTGCTTAGTAAAAATTTTTTCTAATAATTTAATTTTATCTGACTCATTTATATCGTAAGGTTTTATTTACTACAACACTGTATTTTTTACAAAATTTTTGGCGCAAAATCCATTTTCTTTGTTGAAAATGATCATGTCTTCCGTCTCCAGGTGATTCAAAGCAGAATACTTGTGTTGTGAACCTTTGTTTTTTCTTCTCCAATATTTCCAATTTAACACAAAAACGTTCGAATTTAGAGCACCATACCTCCTAGTTCTTAAATCCAGAAATTGTATTTCAAAGCTATTAATGCCAGTTTCAAAAGCAGAAAATGTCAACTCGGTTATCGTAGCATTAAGAGGCTTTTTGACTAATGCTAAAGTGTGTAAATTTGATAAAAGCTAATTTATCAGAATAAGATGTAGGTAATGTTTTAATGTAGTTTTTTTTTCAATGAAAATATTATTGCGCTTTCCGTGGATATTTGTGCCAGAGCTGCACCTAAGGAGCTAAAGAGCCACATGTGGCTCCGGAGCCGCACTTTGCCGACCACTGGATTAGCCCATAAGCATAGCAATTAGGTACCTACCCATGTATCTAGTAGGGTGGCGCTTACTGTATACGCGAAGTATTCGATTCTGTCAACCTGATTGAATTGAAAAATGGGCCAAATCCCACGGTTCTTAGATATTACTACGGTTGCCTAGATCGACTAACCAATGAACATTAAGGGTGCGATTACGTCACGAGAGTGTAAAACCAAGTATTTTAGAAAAATTTAAACGCAGGATGAAAAATTACATTATTACCGAGGTCGGAAAGACCCTTAGAATAAACAAGCAGTTTCTATTGAATGAAATATTTGAAATTAAATATCACACTTCTCTTTTATTTTCAGCCCTGTAACTTATTAAAATAAACATTATAGAAGTTTTCAGGGACTTTCGGCCCTCGGTAATAATGTAGTCTTTCATTCTGAGTTTAAAATTTTCAAAAATATTTATTAGTTTTCTCAGGATTCGAAAAAAAATGAATACAATTAAAACACATTGAGAATTTTGACATGCGTCAAAATTTTGCATTAACTAAATGTAAAATAATTATTTTACATCAGTAAAATAATTATTTTACATCAAAAGACATTAGAAACTATTTGTAGAGGATTGAAATCTGTATTGAAAACAACGGTTAAAATTGGTCTACGTAATTAAACATATTCCAAAATTTTGTAAAAATGTAATACATTTTAGTTTTCAGCCCAAATTTAGGCCACACACAATTCAATAATGGTCACATTTTTGAACTGTCAATATTTTTATTTTATCATCTATTGTTTAAAAACAATACCCTCAGTTGCGGATAAAGTATTAATAATAAAGGTTTTTGTAATGTATGCTACCTGTAACAGTTATGTTACTTCCCACCTCTACAAATCTATCTATGACCAACTTCACAGATAACCTACAATATGTAATTCAGACATTAGCATATGTTCATTTAGTATAATGAATAAAGGTTTTCATGCCGTCTAAATTGTTTAATATTCTTGGATGTGGACACCACATAATATGGCGACGAGGATAAATAAGCAGTAGACAATTTTACAAGCAAGGCGCTTGAATAAACGTTTTATTTAGTATTTGCAAGGTGCAAAATGGAAGGTGCAGTATTTCCTTCAACTCAAGTGAGTGTTCTAAGGGGCGCAATAGGCAGCTTACAAGAGTACCGGATAGGTACTGATTGGAATATATACCAGGAGAGGTTAGAGCAATATTTTATTGTAAATTATGTAGAGAATGATAGAATGGTTCCAGTATTATTGACAATAATTGGTGATAAGGCCTATGAAATATTAAAAGGATTGTGTGACCCAGTTTTACCTAAGAATAAGACTTTCGATGAACTATGTATCCTTCTACAAAAGCAATTCACTAAAAAAGTTTCTGTTTTTAAGGAACGAATAGAATTTTATTCTTTGAGACAAGCTGAAAAGGAGTCCGTGGCAGACTTTTACGTAAGAATTAAAAATAAAGCAATAGATTGCAAGTTTGGGACTACATTAAACAATGTTTTAAGAGACAAATTCGTTTGTGGTGTGAGAAAGGGACCAGTTCTGGATCGCTTATGTGAGGAGGATCATACAGCAACCTTAGAACATCTATATGAGTTGGCGTTGAGAAAAGAAGCTGCAGCAGTAGAAGCCAACACTTCAGTTCCAGTAAATAAGATATCAAGCACCAGTGTTAACCAAGGCAGAAATAGAGAAGCACGAGAAGGAGGTTCAGGAGGTTTGTATGTAGAGTCAAAGTGTAATGCGTGTGGAGGAATAAAACATGACTTTAGAAATTGTAAGTACCGAAAATATAGTTGTAAGATCTGTCGGAAGGTTGGCCATCTGGCTAAAATGTGTAATAAAAACAAAAGAAAAAGTTTTGTTAGGTATTCCAAATGTTATTAATTTCTTAGATGATATTGTGGTAACAGGTCCTAATAGAGAGGAGCATCTAAAAAATTTGGAAAATGTCTTTAATAGACTTCAGAAGGCAGGCTTTAAATTAAATTTAGATAAGTGCATGTTTTTCCGGCCTGAAATAAGGTATCTGGGGCATATTATTGATAAGGAAGGGTTACATAAAGATCCAGGAAAAATTAAAGCCATTATTGAGTGCCCCAGACCCCAAAATATCTCCGAAGTTAGGGCATATGTCGGGATGATCAATTATTATGGTCGTTTTGTGGCCAACTTATCAACAGTACTGGAGCCATTGTATAGGTTATTAAGAAGAGATGAACGTTTTAAGTGGACTTCAGAGTGTGAGAATGCATTTTTAAAGGCAAAGAGGGAAATTTCTTCAGGTGCGGGCCTTGCACACTATGATCCACAGATGGACTTAAAATTGGTTTGTGATGCTTCCAGCGTGGGCTTAGGTGCTGTTTTAATGCATGTGTATCCAGATGGGTCAGAGAAGCCAATCAGTTTTGCTTCAAGAGTGTTAAGCAAACATGAAGCTAAGTATTCCGTTATACACCAAGAGGCTTTGGCAATATATTGGGGTGTACAAAAATTTTATCAATATTTATTAGGGAAGCATTTCTTTTTATGTTCTGATCACAAACCACTGATGGCCATATTCGGAGAGACAAAGGGCATTCCGCAAATGGCAGCAGGGAGACTGCAGAGGTGGGCACTATTTTTAAGTGGATTTCATTACACCTTTAAACATATTAAGGGAGTAGAGAATAAAACAGCTGATGGACTTTCACGCTTGCCTCTTTCCATACCTAAGGAGGTACAAAGTGATGTTGAGTTTGATTATTTTAATTTTCTGGTAGAGGATAAATTACCAGTTACCGCTGTAGAAATAATTAAAGGAATACGGTCAGACATCTGTTTGAGCAAAGTTTTTAAGTATGTAAGAGATGGCTGGCCAAAAACAGTTCCAGATGAATTGAAAGCATATGCTAACAGGGCTAATGAGCTTACCATTGATAATAATTTAATTATGTGGGGGTATAGGGTAGTGGTACCTTCCAAGTTTCATAAACAAATCTTACAGGAATTGCATAGTACTCATAGCGGAATAGTTCGAATGAAGACAGTAGCAAGGCAATATTTTTGGTGGCCTGGCTTAGATGGAGATATTGAATTGTTTGTAAAATCTTGTGAAGCATGTTTAAAGAATACTACAACTCCACGGAAGGCACCTTTAATTAAATTCCAAGAAGGAGCTCATGTGTTTGATAGAATTCACATTGATTTTTTAGGACCGTATCATGGGAAGAATTATCTTGTTATTACAGATGCATACTCGAAGTGGCCCGAGGTATATGAGATGTCAAAGACTGACTCAGAACATACCATCAGTAAACTTCGAGACTGTTTTGCCCGATTTGGGTTGCCAAATCAAATTATTTCAGATAATGGTCCACAGTTTAATTCAGAGGAGTTTCAGCGATTTTGTAAAAATAATGGCATTATTCATAAAACTTCAGCTCCTTATCATCCAGCGACAAACGGAGCGGCCGAAAACTCAGTTAAAACCCTAAAATATGCAATAAACAAAATGTTAACAGGCTCCCAGAGCAAGAGTATATCTGAGTTGATTTCAAAATATTTATTTTCTTACAGAACTACCCCTCATTCAGTGATATTTCAAACTCCTGCCTATCTCATGTTTGGGCGTAAAATTAAAACCAGATTTGACTTTTTGACATTTAACGATAAGACATTGAGAGCTAGAGAACAACAGATAAAATACCATAAAGGTAATAGGGTGGTAGAATTTATAGAAGGAGAAGATGTTTATGTTAGGGATTACAGGGTAAATGCACAAAAGCCTAAATGGGCAAAGAGTAAAATAGTTAGAAAATTAGGACATCAAACATTTCTATGTCAGCCTTTAGATAATCCAAGTCTTGAATGGAAAAGACATTTGGACCAAATTGTTAAATGTGGTCATTTTTACGATGAAGAAATATCTAAAATTTCTGATGACAAGGATAGAGATACGTGTGATCCACTAAGTTCAGTTCCAAGTACTTCTGTAAGTTTGCCATTACCTTTAAGTGAAACTGAAGCTTTGGTAACCTTAAAAAATACCAGTGAGACCCAAGGAGTGTCCGGTAGTGTTGAAACCGAATTTTCGAGTGAAAATATCAGTGCGGTTCCTTCGTCAATTAAAGACAGTGCATCACAATCAACCGTTGGGTTGCAGTCACCTAATATTAAGGAAAGATTGAGAAGAACCATCAGACCGCCTGATCGTTTAGATTTATAATTAAGACTGACAATGTGGTTTTTATATTCGGATCTTGGTGTGGAGGGATGTAATGTATGCTACCTGTAACAGTTATGTTACTTCCCACCTCTACAAATCTATCTATGACCAACTTCACAGATAACCTACAATATGTAATTCAGACATTAGCATATGTTCATTTAGTATAATGAATAAAGGTTTTCATGTCGTCTAAATTGTTTAATATTCTTAGATGTGGACACCACAGTTTTTTATTCAGTAAATGGTGTGAGCACTGTCAGTTAAATAGTAATGTGTGGCCTAACTTTTACACACATACCTATTGTGGCAAATGTATCATATTTTTCAAAATTTTGGAATGCATTTAAATCGTAGAACAATTTTAACTTTTGATTTTAATACAGATTTTAATTCTCTACAAGTATTCTCTCATGACTTTTGATGTAAAATAATTAGGGAAGCAGGAATTCAATAATTTAGAATTTTACATTGAGTTTCCTATGGCCCTTTTTACGATTCACCACCCGGTATAAGATAAAATGTGTACTATTTGTCTTATTATTTCATAATAACACAAATAATACACATATATACACAATAACACACATTCAATGATCGAAAATCATTTAAAAATATGGGAATGTGTACTCTTATGTGTGACGTAAAGTCAAAAATATAAGTCTCCCCACCACTGTCGGTCATGGCAACCGTAATAAAGTCTAATAACCGTGGCCAAATCCCACCTTTAAAGTTTAGAAAAAACCCTGCAATACATATGTCAACCATTCATTTTGGACCAAGGGTGTGGGTTTTACGGTCATCCCCATTTGGGGTCTATTTTTCGTTCTCCTCGCCAAAACTCCCAAAAATTTCGAAAATTTAAGTCCGACCTTTACGGTTTCTGATAGTAGGTACTGATCATTACCTTTCCAACGCATTTCAAATTTTTAATATCATTTAATATCATCAATAATACATTTAGAAGTTGATCATTCAGAAGTTGAAACTCAGAAAATTGACTCAAGTTCTATTTAAAAAGGGAAAATCTTTGTATGTATGTATGTGTGTGGAAAAGTTACACCGATTTGAATTTTTTTTTATGTTTCAATAGGGGGTTGGGCCGATTTAGAACCGGTATAGCTTGTATCAGCTAGAGGACTTAGTAGGTACAACAGGGCAGAGTAGATATTGAAGATTAGAGGAGATAAAATACAGCCTTGGCTCACTCCACGCATGATTTTCACATATTCGGTGTGTTCACCTTCAACTTTGAGATTTGCGGTCTGATTTCAGTACCTTCAGCTAAAGGTTTCTAATTATTTTCAGATTTTGGTTATTAATTCCTGCTTCTTTTAGTATTTGCATCATCTTGGCGTACTGTACTCGATCAAACGCTTTCTCGTAAGCAACCAGACATGCGCATACGTCATACGTCGCAATTGACATTTCTGCATCTCTGGAATAAGAGTTGTATCGTTGATTGAGGTATTGGAGATACCATATCAATATTGGTGTATGGTATTCTTCACATTTTTGGCCTCTGATTTTTTTGGAAGTGCAATAAACTCAGACTTTAGCTATTCTGTTAGTTTTAATTTATCCAGAGTTGTATATTTTGTTGACTATTTCACTAGACTGTTTTTAACTGATAAAACGGCATAGCAACGCTTCGTTTTCTACTGACAAAACTCCTTAACGACGTGAAATCTCAGCGACAAAATTATGACAGATCCGTCACGATAGTGTATGATAATAACAAATAAATAAAGATTATATTTCGATGATATGGTGCATGAATTGTCTCGTGAAATAGTCTTGTCGAATATCATTCGAGAGAAAATTATTTCCGGCAAAATTTTCTCCTGGTTTCATTCAAGTTCGTTGCCTTTTGGTAATTTTCGCTTATGAAATTTTGACAAAATCACTCTGACGTCTCGTGATTTAAGTCAAAATTTAATTCGCGAAAATTGCCAGGCAACAAACTTTCATACCAGTCGAAAATATTGCCGGCAAAATTTTCTCCCTTGTGATATTATATACGAATATCTTTGTGATTATTGTTATTGATTCATTGTCCATTAGTTTGAGTAGTTCTGCTTGTATATTATCGGGACCTGCTGCTTTACCATCCTTTAGCTCTGTTATTGCAGAACAAACTTCATCCTGTAATTTACTTGGTTTATCATACTTGGTTACATCATATAAGTACTTAGTTCATTTATGGCATATACTTGATCCATTTAACTCTTCTTCTAGCTCAAATTTGTTATCTCTTTGGTCTTCAAACAGTTTCTCTATGTATTTTTTTCACGTTCTTACTTCACTCTGTTTGTCCAATATGATGTTTGCGTCCGAATCCGTTAGATGTACTTTCTGTCTCCATCTTAGTCCACCTGTGAGTTCTTTAACCTCAATATGTATTGTGAATATCGTACTTTGATTATCGAGTCTCAATTTCTTCGCATCTTTCCATTGCTTCTTTTTCTTTAGCTTCTCTGATTTTCCTTCGTATTGATATTATAGGCCAGGAAACGAAGCTTTTCACCTCGCAATTTTTACAGAATGGATCGATTTGCTTGAAAATTTGAGAATAAGTAGTGGATAGTCCAGGGATCAAAATCTATATGATTCCAAAAGGCGCTTTTACCATGGGGGGGGGGGTTGCCACCCCATCTCTGGGTTGAAATTTTTTTATTATATTTTGACATCAAAAGTTGATAAAAACATTCATTCTAAGCAAAAAATGTTCTATACATTTTTTTATAAAATTAATAGTTTTCGATTTATTCGCTATGGAAAGTGTTAGTTTTGTATAGAAAAAATCAATGTTTTTCGATATACTCATTTAAGATTCACTCAATTTTTGCCGTAGAAAAATTTTTTTCAAACCAAATTCTTGGGAATTAAATAACCTACAAATTTATATTAAAACATTTTTTCGTATCTCTGATGCTAATCTTTCTATTCTGAAGAAAATGATATTTTTTACCAAACTACAAAAATTCGTTATTCGCTTTTAACTCCAGTTTTTTAAAAACTAATCATTCTAAGCCAGTAAATTTCTAGAATCTATTAATATTACATAAATAAATAAGAATGAATAAAGCCAATGACTAAAAACACCGCTAACTTATATTATTATGGTTCCAATTGGATTTCTCCTTTTTTTAATATATTGATTTTTTAACCGTAACTTTTTTATTTTTTATCTAAGAAAGTTTGGTAAAAAATAATTTTGTAGGTTTTTACAAGATCTATAAGCCTATTAGTATTAAATATTTTAAAATCCGCAGTCGCAAAAAGAGGTGACTTTGAAAAGGTTGGTAAAGGTGGTTTTTGCATGTTATTACAAGATTTAATTGTCAATAGCTCACTCAATTTTTGTTTTAGAAAAATTATTTTCAAACCAGGTTCTTG